>NW_012267327.1:4494765-4708719 GCF_000151885.1 Dipodomys ordii
TTTTTTTGGGGGGTCCGGTCACGGGGCCTGAACTCTGGGCCTGGGCACTGTCCCTCAGCTCTTCAGCTCAAGGCTAGCTCTCTACCACTTGAGCCACAGCACCACTTCCGGCTTTTTTCTTTTTGCTTATATGGTGCTGAGGAATTGAACCCAGGGCCTCAGGCATGCAAAGCAAGCGCTCTACCACTGAGCCATCTTCCCAGCCCAACCATGTGGTTCTTATCCTTGCTCTTGTTGATGTGATGAGTTATATTAATTGATTTGTGAATATCGAACCAGCTTTGCATCCTTGAAATGAATCCTGTTTGATCATGGTGTATGGTGTTTTGTTTTTTTGATGAGTTGTTGAAGTCAATTGGCCAAAATTTTATTGAGAAGTTTTGCATCGATGTCCATCCAAGAAATGGGTATATAGTTCTCTTTCTTTGATGAGTCCCTGCCTGGTTTGGGAATGAGGGTTACGATGGCTTCATACAGAGTTTGGTAGTGAACTTTCTCTTTCAATTTCATTGAAGAGTTGGAGGAGCATTGGTATGAGTTCTGCTTTGAAAACTTGTAGAATTCTGCTGTAAATCAATCCAGTCCTGGGCTTTTCTGAGATGGGAGGTCTCTTATTGCTGTTTCTATTTTGATGCTTGAAATGGGTCTGTTAACTTGGTTTAACTCATCCTGGTATAGTTTTGGCATGTCGATGTTTGCTAGGAAATCATCCATTTCTTCCAGATCCTGAAACTTATTAGCATAAAAGTTTGAGAAGTATTCCATTATAATATTCTGAATCTTGGTTATTTCTGTGGTGATGTTTCCATTCTCATCTGAGTTTGTTTATTTAGGTGTGTTATCTTCTTTTTCTGATAAGATTTGGTAAGGGCTGGTCAATTTTGTTAATTTTTTTGAAGAACAACTCTTTAATTTGTTGATGCTTTCTATTGGCTTATTGGATTCTGCTTTGTTTAATTCTGATTTAATTTTAATTATTTCTTTCCATTTACTGGATTAGGGTTTAGCTTGCTGCTCTTTTTCAAGTAGGTTCAGATATCTCCTTAAATTGTTGGCTTCAGATCTCTCCAATTTGTTGATGTAGGAACTCAGAGCTATAAACTTGCTTCTGAGTACTGCCTTTGCTATGTCTCAGAAGAGTGGGTAATTTGTATGTTCATTTTTGTTGAGTATCATGAACATTTGAATTTCATTTCTAATCTCTTCCATGACCCACTGGTGATTCAACAATGTGTTGTTCAGCTAACCTGTGTAACACGACTTTCTTTGGTGGCTTTTGGTGTTGAGTTCTAGTTTTATTCTCTTGTGGCCTGAGAGAATGCAGTGCATACTTTCAATGTTTCTGGATTTGGACAAGTTTGCTTTGTGACCTAAACTGTGTTCTTTTTTTTATTGTGAAAATACCATACAGAGGGGTTACAATTACATGGGCAAGGTAATGTGTATATTTCTTATCAAGCATTATTGCCTCTTCCTTTGTTTCCCCTTCCCATGCCTTCCCAACTACCCCCCTCCCCCTCTCCCCCACACCCCTGCCAAAGTTGTAAAGTTCATTTTTCGACCTAATGTCTTGTACATCTCATTGCTGCAATGGGTCCACCTGTATCCCCATTTAAACAATTTGTTTTTTCCCTTCCCTCCACAAATTATACCAACATCAAATACAGTGAAAAAATTGTGATGCTGAGAAAAAGGTGTATTCTTATGCTGCTGGGTGAAATATTCAGTAGATGTCTGTTAAATCTAGTTGATCTATGCAGTTTTTTAGATCTGGGGTTTCTCTGTTGAGTTTTTGCTGAGTTGATCTATCTAGTGGGGATAGTGGTGTGTTAAAAGTCCCCAACAATTAATGTTTTTAGATCTATGTGAGATTTGAGGGAAAGTAGTATTTCTTGGATAAATCTGGGTGCTCTGTTGTTTTGTGATTAGATATATAAAATTATAATATCCTCCTGAAGGAGAGATCCCTTAATTAGTATGTAGTGACCTTCTTTATCTCGTCTCACTAATTTTAATTTGAAGTCTATTTTATCTGATATTAGGATTGCAATTCCCGCCTGTTTATGGGGGCCATTTTCTTGGTAGATTTTATTCAAGCCTTTCACTTTCAGAATGTTTGTTTTTATGGGCAAGATGTGAGTCTAGGAGGCAGCAGATAGAAGGATCTTGCTTTTTAATCCAACTAGACATTCTATGTTGATTAATTGGAGAGTTAAGTCCATTAATGTTGACAGTTAGGACTGAGAGGTGTTTGGTAGTTCCTGCCATATTATCCACATTCTTGAGGCCATTGACAACTGGGTTCTTCTTGGCCTTTATTGGGCTCTTGTTGGTTTTCTATGTGTAGGACATCAAGCATTGTTTCCTCCTCCTTTGTTTTCCCCCTACTATCCCTTCCCTCCCACCTCCACAACTAAACTCCCTCCCCACCCCCGCCTAAATTATAAAGTTCAGTTTTCACCATAGTGTCTTGTGCATCTCATTGTTACGATGGGTCAATGTGTATCCCTATTTAAGCATTTTGTTTTTTCCCTTCCCCTCCCCAAATTAGAAAATTGTATATACAAGATGCAGGGCACTAACATTAAATACACTGAAAAGAAGGGTTATACTGAGGGGGAGGAATATACAAAGAAACAAAAAAATTAAATGGTACATTATAAATATGTTAGAAACAATAGCAAGAAAGAAAAAAACACTTGTGTCACCATGTTGGGGTACATTTCGCTTAACATCATCTTATCTGGTCATATGTACATAACTTTTTACCTTTTCTGCTTGTCCCAGACATATACTAGTTATTGCAAATAAGGGAAACTATGTCTCTTTGGGCCTGAATTACTTCACTTAATATATTTATTGGACTTCATTTCCATCAGCATCATTTTATATCATCATGTGCACTTTGCCAGAGAGCCAGATAATAGAATAAGAAATGATGAGGCACAGCCCCTAAGAAGGTGGGTAACATGGCAGGAACTACCAGACATTTCTCAGTCCTAACTCTCAATATTAGTGGACTCTATGCACTTTCTTTTTTTCTTTTTTCTTTTTCTTTTTTTGGGTCTGGTTGTGGGGCCTGTACTCTGGGCCTGGGCGCTGTTCCTCAGCACTTTAGCTCAAGGCTAGTGCTCTACTACTTGAGCCACAGTGCCACTTCCGGCTTTTTTCTTTTGCTTATGTGGTGCTGAGGAATCGAACCCAGGGCCTTGAGCATGCAAGGCAAGTGCTCTACCACTGAGCCACCTTCCCAGCCCACTCTATGCACTTTCTTACCACCCCTTATTATGTCTTCCCCACTGCAACTGGGTTTTTGTATTAAGTCGTTCCCATGAACTATTCTCAAGTATGAATGATGCTATCATGTTTTGTTTATTTTCATATGAGACATTTATTCTTCTCTTCTGAACTTTCCTCCTATTCCTGTAGCCTTTCCTCCTCAATTCCTTTGCTAGTTTCAGTGTTCCTGCTGATATTTTAAATATTGAATTTTCTTAGGGTCCCCTTATCATCTTATCATCCCTTAGTTCCTTGGCAATTTAATCCTTCTTATAGCTTTGGCTAATACTTTATTATGTGTACATACTACTGGGGGAAAAAACAAAATGCTTAAATAAGGATACAGGTTGACCCATTGTAACAATGAGATGTACAAAACTCTATGTTGAAAATGAACTTTACAACTTTGGTGGGAAGGGGGTGTCGGGAGGGGGGTAGTTGTGGAGGTGGGAGGGAAGGGGTGGTAGAAGAAAAACAAAGGAGGAGGCAAAAATGCTCATTAGGAAATATACTCATTACCTTGCTCATGTAACTGTAACCCCTCTGTACAGTATTTTTACAATAAAACATACAAAAAAAGAATATTCAAAAAAATTGTAATCAGATAATTCTCCACCAAACTACTTTTTTCAGTGTTGAAGACTGAAGCTATAATCCTTCTCATGCCAGGTTAATGTACAATGAGCTACAGCCTCAGTCTCAATATAGCTTTCTTGATTTCCAGTCTCTTACATCTAATTCCCAGTAAGACACATTTCTTTGGACCGTACTCAGTCATCTAGATAACAACACATGGAATCTTATCTCATCATTTCATTCTTTTTTTGTTTTCAATCCTCACAAGTTTCCAACCTATTCATCTTCTATTCTTTATCTTAGAGTTTCCAGCTGTTAAGTTCCTAAGCTGAAGAAATACATTAGCTTCATTGTTTTTACTATCTTATTGCATTACATGGCTAATTATTCAACAATTCTTTCAGTTTTTACTTCGTTAAATGCTCTCAGATCATTCTCTTTGTCTCCATCCTTCTGACCACTTTGATAGTCTAAGTAATCAGTTTACTCTCTAGCCACATAACTTATCAGAGTGCTCAGAGTAATCTTCAGTAAATATCACCGTCATCACCTCCCAACCCTCTTACAAATACTAAAAGAGTACCTCATATTAAGACTAAATAGGTTTAATGCCTATAGGACTGTACCTTTCTGCCTCATCTTTTATACCCAAGCTTTTTTTTTTTTTTTTTACTGCAGATGGGTAAAACAATGTGAAGTTTTTATAGCTATTGAGTTCCAGAATTATATAACCAAAGTGGTATATTTCATTAATTTGGAATTCAGGGCCCCGTTCTTTTCAATAAGCACTGCATCACCATTTGTTAACTGAAAATAATTTTGGTAGTGTTATTTCTTTTGTACTTACATGAGATCATATATATACTATGAGATCATATATATACTAATAAAAGCATATATATATATATATATATGTACTAATAACAGTACTAATATCAGCATATTCCAAACACACTTTCGATGTTCTCAGACTCAAATTTGGTCTCTTATTCTTTAGTTTGAGTTTTGGGATAAAGAATCTCATAAAGCATTCTAAATGATGATTTAATTTTGTTTACCACAGTGTGCTTTCAATTTTTAAAAAAGTATGTTTTAAATTGGTTTAGAAAATAGTATGAGTAAAAAGAAAGCAAATTATTTGTTCAAAGTTATCATCACATATTAGATCAGGGAGTTCTCTTTGGTCAACTTGATAAATATTAATAAGCAATGTGTGTTTGATTAGCTTAAAATACTATTTAATTAGTTTAATTACATTCAAGTCTCTTACTAGCACCACTATGATAAAGAATTCTTTAATATCACTTAAGCATACATAAAAATCTACCTAATATATGAATATTTTTTAAATGTTTTTTATTATGAAAATACTATACAGAGGGGTTACAATCACATGAGCAAGGTAATGAGTACATTTATTATTAAGCATTGTTGCCTCCTCCTTTGTCTTTACCCTACCATCCCTTCCCTCCCATCTCCACATCTACACTCCCCACCCTCTCCCGTATAAAGTGTAAAGTTCGTTTTTCGACATAATGTCTTTTACATCTCATTATTTACCCTGTATCTCCTCCCCAAATTATACCAGCATCAAATATAGTGAAAACAGCGGTCATACCGTAGGGGAGGGACATACAAAGTAACAAAAAAAAAATCACGTAGTACTTTATAAATATGTTAGAAACAATAGCAAGAAGAAAAAACAAAAAAAACACTTGGGTTCTTATCTTGGGGTTCCTTTCGCTTAACATCATCTTATCTGACCTTTTCTGCTTGTCCCAGATATACACTAGTTATTGCAAATAAGGGAAACCATGGGACCTATGTTTCTTTGGGCCTGGTTTACTTCACTTAATATAATTTTTTTCCAAGTCTTTCCATTGCCTAACAAATGGGGCAATGTCATTCTTTCTGATGGAGGCACAAAATTCCATTGTGTATATATACCACATTTTCTTGATCCATTCATCTACTGAGGGGCATCTGGGTTGGTTGGTTCCATATCTTAGCTATGGTAAATAATGCTTCAATAAACATAGTTGTGCTGGTAGCTTTACTCTGGTCTTGTTTGGGATCATTCGGGTAAATGCCCAAAAGTGGGATTGCTGGGTCATAAAGCAACTCTATGTGGAGTCTTTTGAGGAACCTCCATACTGGTTTCCAAAGTGGTTGAACAAGTTTACACTCCCACCAAAAATGCAGTAAGGTTCCCTTCTGGCTACATCCCCACCAGCATCTGTTGTTCTTGATTATAGCCATTCTAACTGGGGTGAGGTTGAATCTCAATGTTGCTTTGATTTGCATTTCTTTTATGGCTAGAGAGGTTTAGCATTTCTTCATGTCTGTATTGGCCATTCTTATTTCCTCTTCAGAGAAGTTTCTCTTTAATTCTTTAGCTTACTTATTTATTGGGCAGTTGTTTTTTTGAGGATTTGTTGTTGGGGAATTTAATTTTTTGATTTCCAGGTATATTTTAGATATGAGACCCTTGTCCATTGTAGTGAAGATCTTCTCCCAATCCATGGGTTTTCTATTGATCTTGCTAGCTATGTCCTTTGCCATGCAGAAGCTCTGTAATTAACATCATAAAATCCCATTTGTCCAACCTTTCTTTGTTTGTTGTGTTTCTGGTTCTCTATTAAGAAAATTTTGGCCTGTGCCAACGTACATGAATATTTTCTAAATTAGGTATTATTAAAGTAACTTAAACCCAAATTTCAAGTAACAATACTAAATTCAAAATATTTGCTGTTTTTGAGGCATCTTGCCTTTCTATCTATTCATATTCCTCTTAAGAAATATACAACTAATAACTTTGAACTTATCAGAAAGATAAAGTGTTGATTGAAAATATAGATTCATGTTCTTTGATTACCTAACCTTCTTATTTTATCTGATTTTTGTCAGAGGTAAAATGTCTATGTTCATTTATGCTAATTTTTGACCTTTTATCTTGATTAACTAAGCCTGTATAAAATTACAATTGTAGACATATTTTATGTTTACCTAAAATTGCACATATTTAGTCTATATAAATGTATGTGTTCTGCAAATAGCATAAAACCAAAGGAAAGATTTTTCCACAAAGAGTTATCTACTGCAGTGGTAATTATTTCAGCATCCTAATTCAGTTCAATGTAAAATCATGGGGAAATTTAAGAAGTAGAAAAACAAACAACAATGAATATTGATTAAATATTTGAGGGAAATAAGCAAAGACTTAGTTCATCTGTTGTTGAATGTCCAAATCAAAAGGCTTGTAGTATTAAATTTTTAGGATATGGATTTGTTACACTTGGGGAGGGGGTGGATAACCTTCCTAATATATTTTTTACTAAGACTATTCCACATTGTAGAACTTTCTACTGAACATCACTATGGAAATTTTTCCTTATGGTGAAGTTTGTGTGGAAAAGAGTCACCTGAATCTCTAACCACAGATCATCATGGTCAATTAGCACATTACCTTGGGATATTCAACCTGGAAATAAAGTTAATGTAAAAACAAAGAAATAAGTAAACTTAGACAAATAAACATATCTCAGGAAGCTGATGTTAGAGAATAGCTAGGCTTGTTTCTCAAGACCTTTAAGGTATAAGCTGCAGATGCTCAATGCAAGGCTACAACTTTCACTTTTACAAAAGAAAATTTCTTCTACTTATACCCATTTATTAAAGCTATTCTAGCTTGTCTCAAAAATTGGAGGGTGTTTACTACCTTTGAAATTGTTGATGGACACTAAACAATCACTGAGCTGTGCAGTTCTGCATAAGAATACTTGTCCTTTCTCCACATTCAGATACCTCCAGAAGGCTCTACCTATGAGCAAGAAAACCAGCCTACCACATACTGAATATGCCATCAAAACCAAATCTATAGAATGAGGAAAATATTCAGTGTGACAAAGACTTGCACAGCATGTGCAAACAAAAACAGAAGAAAAACAAAAATATAAGAGAATGCTTAAAAGATTTTAACAGACATTCCATAAAAGTATACATATATGTATTTATACATATTTCTATCTATCTAACTAGCTAGCTAGCTATGTGGCAAGTAGGCAATATAAAAGGTGCTAAGAACCGTTAGCTGTTAGGAAAAGACAAATTGCAATTTAGGTACAATTCTTTTTTTTTAATTGTAAAGATGCTGTACAGAGGAGTTACAGATACATGAGTAAGGCATCTTAGGTATAATTCTCTTCCCAAAAGAACAACTAAAATAAAAAAGTCTTATAAAAATGTTAACAGGATGTGAACAACTTTAAAAATTTAGATACTTGGGAATTAAATGATGCTGCTATTTAGGAAAAGTGGTAGTTTCTTGTAAATGTAAATATATATTAGTAGATCAGCTAACAAGTTTACTTTTCAGATTTATTCAAAACATGAAGGCACTTGTCTATTTTGCCTATTCAAAAGACTTTTAGGGGTTGAGTATCAGTGGCTCTTACCTATAATCTTAGCTACTCAAGAGGTTTAGATCTGAAGATCAAAGTCTGAAGCCAGTCTGAGCAGAAAAGTCCATGAGTCTTATCTCCAATTAATCATCAAAAAGTGGGAAGTGAATCTATGACTCAAATATAAGGGCACTAGCCTGGAACAAAATAAACTCAGGAACAGTTCCTAGGCCCTGAGTTGAAGTCCCCACACTAGCACAAAAAAAACTAAAAACTTGTAGGTGAATAAGTGAATAGTAGTTTTAGTTATAAAAATTGGGAACTGATAATGGATCCAATATTGATTAGCAGGGAAAATGATAAATGCATTTTCAGGGACTAACACATGGAATACTAGTAAACAATAAGAAGAAATGAACTACTTTTATAGGAAACAGCATGGCTGATAGAAATTTGTGCCATAGGAAACAGACCAAATTAACCAAGGTACTGTATGGATCCATTTGTACAATATTATAGAAAGGCAAAGTAATATTTAATAAGAGAAAACAACTCATTTCCAATGGATGAGACAAGAAAGATTGTAAAGAGCAACTTATTAAATTTTGAGGAGTAAAAATTTTTTTCTAACATTGATGATGAAGTTACATGGGTAGATATTTACTCTAGCTCATTACTTGTTCAATTTAAAATAATACATCTTTGTGAAAAGATCATGAAAACCAAGCAATGTTTGTAGTCGGTGCCCTGGATATAGTTATTTTACATTTCAGTAATGAAAGATATTGGAGGATTGGTCTTCAAGACCTGTATGTCATTTTTGCACCTTTGTATATTATATAAATATTAAAAATTAAGAATTAAAATCTTATTGATCATACACACTCAGATAAGGTAGTTTTATTTCTATAACTTAAACATCACTAACATTTTCTTAAAAAGAAGACAGTGATCTGAATGCACATAGTAAGCCTAAACAAAATTTATGAGTTGAAATACTCTGGAATCATCTTTATTTTAGAAAGAAACACAATAAAAGCATTATCTAAAAGACTTCTGAGGGGCTGGGAATGTGGCTTAGTGGTAGAATACTTGCCTAGCATGCATGAAGCCTTGGGTTCGATTCCTGAGTACCAAATAAACAGAAAAAGCTGGAAGTGGCTCTGTGGCTCAAGTGGTAGAGTGCTAGCCTTGAACAATAGAAGCTCAGGGACAGTACCCAGGCCTTTGAGTACAAGCCTTTGAGTTCAGGTCTGGAAAAATAAATGACTATCACTGTAGAAAATGCAAGTACTGTCAGAATGGAAAAAGAGACAAAGGAAGTAGGTAAAGGAGGACATAATTATTATTTATACTAATAGAAGATTCTTTTCTATGTAAATAATGACAAAATATGTTGTGTGGAAATGAAATCCATTTATAGAGATAAATGGTAATGTTCTGATGGTGTTTGTAGGAAGTGATGCTGCTAGCATGTAGTAATGTAATTTAGAATAGGCCTGAAAAAATGTTCTCCTAGCACATTGTCCCAAACTATCTTTTCAATAATGAAGACATATAGCCTTAATTATGAGACAGCTCTGTGAAAAGCATGTGTTAATTTTCAAATGAAAGTAACTGAATAACATATTTTTATGAACACCATCATTATTATAATAACACCTTCAAGATGCTTGCCCAGCTTGGCAAATAATTTAAATTTATGTCAATTGTAGCAAACTAAATCAAAGAGGCTGCTATTATCACATTGACAATAACAGTTCTTTTTCTTTAGTATCAGCAGGGAAATATCAGGAAGATGAAACACTTGCTAGTGTTCTAATACCTCTGAATTGTGTGTGTGTGTGTGTGTGTGTGTGTGTGTGTGTGTGTTGTGTGTGTGTGTGTGTGTGTGTGTGTGTGTGTTTAAATACTGGGTACAGGATTTTCCTGTTCTTTTTTGTCTATTATTAACCCTTAAGGATTCACTGAGTAGAAAAAAATTCTCGGCCATAGGTTCAGATTGACATGTTCTTCTTGTTTCGTGAATATTTGCTTTTCAGTTTCTGGTCTATTCTATTCTATTCTATTTGGCATATATTAGTTTTCTAACACCCATTAATTCTCTGTAATTACATTGGTTACCTTGTAATGCCACTTCTGGATAAGGTATCCACCATGGCTGAGAAAATGTTATTCTTCCTGTATACCTTATCACTATGGCTAGAAAAATATTAGTTAAATTAAGGCTGGATAACTTCATATAGATGGCTCAGGATAGAACTTTCTTCCCTCTTTCACAAAAATGTAAGATATAGCTGGACATGGTGCTCATGGTGCTCAGGACCATGGTTTAATGTCAACTAAGACAAAAAATTTCATGAGGTTCAGTCTCATCAATAAGAAAGAGCTGAGTATAACGCCATGCACCCATCATCCTAGGTACATAGGAAGCATTAATAGGAGGACTGATATCCAGGCTGGCCCAAGCATAAAGGCTAGACTCTATCTCCAAAATAACAAAGGCAAAATACCTAGGGGCATGATTCAGTAATAGAGCATTTGTCTAGCAAATACAAGGCTCTTGAGTTTAAACCTGACTAGTATGTGTTTCTGTTATACACTCCCCCCCCCACACGTACCCAAAAGTTATACATACAAATGGTAACAAAATAAAAGTAAAACTAAAATACAAGTAACAGAAAAGCTACCTTAAGAAGCTACAAAACTATAGCTGCAGTTTATTTCCAAATCTTACCAGCTCTTCCTCACCAAGGAAACTTCTTTTAGCCATGTTAACTTTTTAAGTTTTTATTGTTATTATGAAGTTGATATATGAAGGTGATGCCATTTCATAAGTCAGGTAATGAGTGCATTTACTTTGGGGCAATGCCACCCTTTCCTTCACTCTCCCGGGATTTCCCCCTCCTGTCCCTGCCCACAGGTCGTATAATTCATTTTTAACTTAGCATCTATTGAATAGCCCTTCTGCATCGTTTCAGCCTTGTCCCACCATTTCTGGGCCTTCCCCCATTGTCCCACAAAGACAGATAAAGAACACACAAGACAAAAACAAAACAAGGAACAATAAACAACCAATCAAAAACCATGTTAACATTCCCTAGAATGCATTTCAATAAATATTATTTTTAAATGTTGAGAGGCAGCAGACGCATTGAGCTTTTGTGTTCCTCTCCTAAATGTACTCTCCTGGAGTCTTTCCGTGTGAATGCCTAGAGTTGTATGTAATTTTCCTGGTGTATTTTAGATCTAGCACATAGATAAACTATGCATCATTTTGTCTCTCTGAGCTTGCTTACTCACTTAGCATGATTTGTTTTAGGTCCGTGCATTTCCCAGCAAATAATGTAATATTATTCCTTCAAATGGTTATATAAAATTCCATTGTGTATAAGTACTACATTTTTTGGCCCTGCTTATCTATTGTAGGGAATCTGGTCTGTTTCCATAACTTAGCTATTGTGAGTGGCTTAGCAACCAACGGGAATGTGCAAGCTACTCAGGAGGCTGAGATCTGAGGATCACAGTTCAAAGCCAGCCTGGGCAGGAAAGTCTGTGAAACTCTTATTTCCAATTCACCACCAGAAAACTGGAAGTGGCATTGTGGCTCAAGTGATAGAGCTCTCACCTTGAGCTGAAAAGCTGAGGGACAGTGCCCAGGCCCTGAGTTGAAGTCCCCACAAAAAAAACAAAACACAACACAGATAGATCTGCTAAATTTGCTCACAATATTCAGTTCTCACTTACTAATATGCTTAGTATAAATAGTAATGCCTAACTCTGAAATAAGGAATAATTCTGTTCTTTTTTTTCTGAAAGATATTTTATTACATTTTAGACTGGTTAGGGTTTATCATAAAAAATGGCAGCATCTGACAGGGAAATCAATGTAAAATTAGCTTTCATACTTCTAGCTCTTGTTATAACAAAAAATAAAATTTAATACCACTTCTCATAATGCATCAAAAAACAGAAATTATGCTGATATAAACAAAACTCTATTGTCAATATTTACAGTCTGTCTATTTACATTCATCTTTCTGATTATTCTTTTTTATTTTTATTGGGAAATAACAATGGTATTACAAACCTTGCCTCAAGGTTTAAATTAAATTCTGCTTAGAAATAAAGTTCATAAAAGAAAAAGTTATTACTTGTAAATAAGAACACTGAAGGTGATGTTTTCAACTGAACCTCATTTTAATGGAAAATTTCCATAGTACTTTAATCTTAAGGAAGAAGTAACCTCGTCACAATTTATTAAACCTAGTTTAGAAAAAAGGAAAAGAAATAAATGGAAGTGAAGTGAGTGCTCCATAACTTAATAAATGAGCTCTTTCTACTTACCACAGCCAATTTAATGTATTTTTAATGCCAAAATCGAAAGAATCACAGATAATAAATAACATTATTTGCTCCAAAATCTAATCAAAACCTCCAAAATGACATTTTTTATGAACAAAAGATTATTCAACCACAAAAATGAAATATATTAAATAGATTTTCTGGTTTTATCATCAAGTTTATTTATTTAATGCACATATTTCATTTTTTCTCTGTATGCCACCATATCATTACACCAGTCATACTTTGCTAAGCTGATAATATAGATTTTTGAATTATGTATATATTTCTTTTGAAATTTGATACTATTTTCTGAACAAGTCTAAATAAAACCAGCATATGCTGAAGAAGGAACTTTTCTTTTTTTCTTTTTTCTTTTCTTCCTTCCTCCCTCCCTCCCTTCTTTCCTTCCTTCTTTCCTTCCTCCCTCCCTCCCTCCCTTCTTGCCTTCCTTCCTTTCTTCTTTCCTTCCTTCTCTCTGTCTCTCTATTTCTTTCTTTTCTTTCTGAATAAAAATCCAGTTGCTGGTGGCTCATGTCTATAATCTTAGCTATTCAGGAAGTTGTTCCCTATTAGATCACAGTTCAAAGCCAATCTGAATGTAAGAGTTCATGAAATTCCATTTCCAAATTAATCAACAAAAAAAAAGTATGGTTGGAGGTGAGGCTCAAGTGGAAGATGTCCATGTGATCAAGTAAGCCATATGAGAGCAAGAATGTCTTGAGTTCAAACCCTACTATTGCTTTCCCCCCAAAAAAATTAAAAATGAGTAAGAGAAGAATGGATGACAATGTTGAATTTGATATATTACATTTATAAATGACTTTGCTAAATGGGAACTCCTTTTCAACTACTTAAAAATAATAATAACAATGAGTAAAATGTTTTGTGATTTTTGGAAGTGAAAGTATTTTTAGGAGCTCCGGAACATTAATATTAATGAAACAATGCTGAAGAGAAGATAGAATATGATTGAATAATTACAGCAAGTTTCAGTATCAGTGAGTTCAGTGAATGAACTGAAACTTGAAATGTGACCATAACACAGAAGTCACACAAATTGGCACAGAAGAGTAGAACTGGTAGAAGCCAACAGGATCAGTTTTGAAGGCTGGTAGAGGTGCTGCACTAGGCCTGACTTGCATGGTAATTTAAATCTAATTTTTATAGAAACAAAATATTAGAAAATAAATGGAAGCTTAAGATCATAGTACTATGAACTTTTAAGTATAGATTTATAAGTTTATATATTCAGCAAGCAAATATGTTTTTCTTTACAATATGAATAGTATAATTTTAACTCTGAGTTTAAAGCTTTCTCCAATATTACCTCCAATCTAAACTACTAATTTGGGGGCTATTGGGAAATGAAAATGATCTATCTTTAGTCTTACACGGATTTATTAGGTAAAACCATTACCAAAAATATAATTGATTATTAAGAGACATATGTTTTTGTTGTTGTTGTTGTTTTGTTGGTCTTGGGGCCTGAACTCTGGGCATGGGAGCTGTCCCTCAGCTCTTCAGCTCAAGACTAGCGGTCCACCACTTGATCCACTGCCACCACTTCCGGTTTTCTGAGTGGTTTATTGGAGATAAGAGTCTCACGGACTTTCCTGCCCGGGCTGGCTTTGAACCACAGTCCTCAGATCTCAGCCTCCTGAATAGCTAGGATTAGAGGTGTGAGCCACCAGTGCCTGGCTTAGACATATGATTTAAAATAAAGATATAAATAGAGTCGTCTTTTTTAAAAGTACTTTATTGTAAAGGTGATGTACAGACAGGTTACAGTTACATAAGATAGGTAATAAGTATATTTCATTTTGAACAGTATTGTCCCTCCTTCATTTTCTCCCCTCCCAAGTCTCTCGCCCACTAGTTGTATAGTTCATTTCCAACATACTGTCTACTGAGTATTACTACAGATTAGTTTACCCTTGGTCCTACTGTTTCTATGATTCCCTTTCTTTCTTCTTCCCTTTACTCTTTCCAATGGCTACTTTTTTCTTCTGCCCCAAACTAAAGCCATGCCCTTTTTTCAGTGTTAGTCATTCTGAAAATTAAGCACTTCCTCCATCTGTAGTTTTTCCTCACTGTACTTTGGAATAAATGGAGACCAGCCACTTAAGGCAACTTATGTCAGCTGAGGAGCAGTCTCTTTGATTTTTGTTGTACAATCAAATATGACAAATGACTTTCTTGTATAGCATTAACAAGGTAAGGTAAAATGTTTTCACCTCCTAAAAATCTACCATAAACTCAGCAGTCACCTTAGTGTTACAGGCATGTGAGACATACCTTTCAAGCCACCCATAAATCTGCAGGTGAAAATTTAGGCATAGAAAATAGTAATTTCACTGGGTGCCAGTGGCTCACTCCTGTAATCCTAGCTACTCAGGAGGCTGAGATCTGTAGATCACAGTTCAAAGCCAGCCTGGGCAGGAAACTCTGTGAAACTGTTATCTCCAATAAATCACTAGAAAACCAGAAGTGGTGCTGTGGCTCATGCAGTAGAGCGCTTGCCTTGAGCTGAAGAGCACAGGGAAAGCCACCAGGCCCAGAGTTCAAGCCCCATGACCGACAAAAGAAAAGTAATTTCTAAAACCAAAGTTAATTTATAATCTTGGTAAGCCTTAATTGCTAGAGAACAATGTAAAACATTTCATGACCTCTTAACAATATGTGATTTCGGTGTGGATTTAGCCTTATTAGTTTGCCCATGACAAGTTGCATGAAAGACATTTGCTTTCCATAAAAGTAAATTCTTTAAGGCCCTGCATTAAGTTGTTTCCCATGTACTAAGAGGCTTGTAGTGACATTATTTCACTCAGTTATAATCTGAAATGTTTTCTGATTGGGAAGTGTCGCAGTGATAGCTGCTTGGCTCCAGAAATAGTAAAGTGATTCCTTGCTCTGGTGAAAATGAACTATACAACTTGGCGGGGGTCAGGAGGGGGAAACCTAGGAGAAAATGAAGGAGTGGGTGACACTATTCAAAAAGAAATGTACTTATTATCTGACCTATGTAACTGTAACCCTTCTGTGCATGACCTTTACAATGAAAAATAAATAAAAGAACCAATACTAAAAAAATAAGTGGGGGCTGGGAAGGTGGCTCAGTGGTAGAGCACTTGCCTTGCATGCTCGAGGCCCTGTGTTCGATTCCTCAGCACCACATAAGAAAAAAGCCGGAAGTGGTGCTGTGGCTCAAGTGGTAGAGCGCTAGCCTTGAGCTGAAGAGCTGAGGGACAGCGCCTAGGCCCAGAGTTCAGTCCCCACGACCGGACCCCCCAAAAAAAAAAAAGTGACGCCTTGGTTAGTAGTGTGGGATATGGTATTGGGTAGCATGGATTCATTTACAATTTATGAGTTTGCTTGCAAAGTGAGGATAAGAATATTCTTCCTTTATGAAGTTCTTATGAGAAATAAATGACTTAGAGTTCCTGACATATGGGAAGTACTCCGTGCTAGATATTATGCTGTAAGTTTTATATTTGATCATTTTGTATGAGTGATAAATGCATAAATGATGAATTCATAAGTGGTAAATTCTTCCATGCATGTTATATTTGCTTTATATTGCTGCAAAAATGTTCCAACTATCATAATATAGTTACACCTGGCAAATAAATTACCAACAAAAATTATCTCTTAATTTTCTTTTTCTTTTCTTTTTTTTTTTTTTTGGTTGGTTGTGGCACTTGAACTCTGGGCTTGGGCACTGTGCTCTTCAGCTCAAGGCAAGCGCTGTACTGCTTGAGCTGCAGTGCCACTTCCAGTTTTTGAGTGGTTTATTGGAGATAAGAGTCTCACAGACTTTCCTGCCCGGGCTGGCTTTGAACCTCGATCCTCAGATCTCAGCCTCCTGAGTAGCTAGGATTACAGGTGTGAACCACTGGTGCCTGTTTCATCTCTTAATTTTTGTATAAAAGAGACTTAGAATTACAAATTGAACCCATAGGAATTTGGGAAGTTAGAACCCAGAATGGGCTGGTATTCTTCATTGCATACTAATGAAAGATGGAGTGAGTTGAACCAGACATTGAAAGAAGATGAAATTTGAATAGTTAAGGAGAAAAAAAGGACAGAGAATGCTAACAGGCCTCAGAAATAGGCTAACTTAGGAAACATGATATGACCTTATCTAGTGGTTGCATATGTTCCTATTATTTTTTCTAAAACCTGATTACTTACTTATTTACTTCTCCCCTTTCCCATCCCTTCCTCTTTCATAAAATGTATCCTTATTCCATATGCATTCACACAAAACAGTTTCAACATATGTTCAAAATTCTCTTCACACTCAATACAATGAAATGACAAATATAAATGTATCTTTTTACTCAGTCATATCACATGAAAATATTCTAACAATGTATTTCCTGTAATATATTCTAGGAACATTGTTTGCAATTACAAAATATATGAGTCTCATAATCACTATCATCACTATTTTATCTCATTAGCAGCACAGAAGCTTAAAATTTGTTATTACCATAGAGCATTTATTAAATGAATAAAGAGAGTAAAAAACAAAATCTAGGTCTTTATCCTTTAAAAGAAAAGCACAAAAGCCAGGTGCTGGTGGCTCACACCTGTAATCCTAGCTACTCAGGAGGTTGAGATCTGAGGATCGCGGTTCAAAGCCAGCCTGAACAGGAAAGTCTGTGAGACTCGTATCTCCAAAAAACCACTCGAAAACCGGAAGTAGCACTGTGGCTCAAGCAGTAGAGCACTCTTCTTTAGCTGAAGAGCGCAAGGACAGAGCCCAGGCCCAGAGTTCAAGCCCCATGACTGACCAGAAAAAAAAAAAAGAAAAGCACAAAAGTTTATTGAAAAGATCCAACCCTCATATACCCAGAACCAGAGGTTTTAGTCCTGCTCTCAGTCCCTCAGTTTCTTAAATGGATTGTGTATGTGTATGTCTATGTGTGTATGTGTGTATGTGTGTTAGTGTGTGCATGCACACACTGGTTATAGGATTGAACTCATGGCCTTTAATTGGGCCTCGATCAAAGTTGATGCTCTATCTCTTGAGCCACACCACTACTTCTCTAAATGGAAAAATTATTCTAACTTACTAGTTTCTTATTTAAAAAACAAGAAAATGAGTTTATCTTAACAACTCATAAGGTTGTTATAAAAAATTAAATATAATAGCATTCTAAGATTTTCTGCCATGGTAATCTATAGTTTTTTTATATATACATTTTTCTGGGACTGCTCAACTCAGAGCTAGCATTTTTTTTATTATTTCTGATTTATGTATGAAAATATGTGATAATGACTATGTTCTTCATTGTAAATGTTATTACATATTTAGAATGTACCTAGGACTGTGCGTAGTATATGCCAGGTTTTCTTTATACAATGCCATTTGAATAAATGATAATATATGCAGGGTGACCTAGTAGACTAAACCCTGGAACTCAAGGCAGAAAGACAAAATTGAATTGTCTTTATTTTCCATGATAAAATATTGCTATAAATTTGATGCCTAATATTGATTTTCTTTAAAAACACAATTGCATAAAATATGTGTGCCTGATTGATTCAATGTATTTCTGCAATGTGCTTTGCACAAAATAACTCTTCATTTGTGGCATATATATGTTTATACAATATAAATGTATATTTTATATGTAATACCTAAACATAGACAGGTATTAGTGCATGAGGTTCTAGCCAGGAAAGAAGAAGACAAGCTTTCTGTTTTATGATGCTTATATTCTGTGAAAGATAGAAGACATCCATAAAATAACCACACTAAGAATTATCCTGTAGGAAAGAATACTCTGAGAGTACTGAAAAATTGTTCATTCAAGAGGACATTCCTGAAAATATAAAAATTGAACTGAGATTTGAACAAAGTTGTAGGCAGCAGGAGAAAATAGCATGTGCAAAGTTCCTGTGGCAAGAGAAAAACTGTTAGGTAAGAGCAAAATAATTTTTGAAGCTGCTTGAATTATTAACAGATGAATAGGTAGAAGAATGTGATATGAGAATGGAAAGGCAAAGACTTCCTTGTACAGTTCAGGAAGAACTTTACTCTTCATGTTTAGTGATGGATGAAAAAACCTCTGAACTACTCACTAGTGTCAAAATTATACAATGAAAGACTAAAAAGAAAAGCTAGATGAAACCCTAGAAACACATACATATAATTTCATTTCTATGCTGCTTTTCAACAACACTGAAGCTCCTATGTATTTTTTTGCCAAATCAAAATAGGAAAAAGCATTTTTATTTTCTAAAGTAGTCACTTTTAAATAAGTAATCCAAAGGAAATAGATTATTAATGCAAAAGAAATTACAGCCCGGTACTGGTGGCTCACACCTAGCATTTTAGCTACTTAGGTAGCTGATATCCTGAGATCAGCAGTTTGGAACCAATCCAGGAAGACAAATGCAAGAGATTCTTGGCTGCAGTTAACCAACAAAGGGCTGGAACTTTTCTATCCATATATGATTGAAAAATAAATAGAAATTATTCATACACTCTGGAAGCTGTTTCGCCACATCCTTGTTGCTTTATGTGGCTGTGGTTGTTTCCATACATCTGTTGCTGGAATGCATACAAACATAATCATACATAAAAATGTGTGCTAATTAAACCACCACTTGTTCATTTAGAATCCACTCAGACATCACTCTTATATGGCATTTATCCTCACCCATTATACCAATTAATTTGTCAACATTTGAATAAATTTGTTGCTGATGTGTGTACACACCCTATCTCTCACCTCCGTCTTCTTGTAATGCTTATCTGGAGCATCCACAATGGCTCTAAGACATGCAAACCATTGCAGGCTTGGACTGTAAATTGGTAAGTCATGCCTGGTTTCAGAAAGTAGAAGGAAGTGAATGTGAAGATACTTTGAAACCTCAGACAAAATGTTACCAAAGAGAATCAGGAGACACTTTGTACCTATTGGTGTTAGGCACTACTATACATTTTCTATCTGTTTAGACCCTGCAATGTACCTGTGAAGTAGGAATTTTAAACACAGTTTTGAAAAAAGAAGTAATTCATACATGTGTAATTTGCATCTGTAAGGTAGATGAACCAAACTTCCAATCCAGGCAGTCTGAGCCAAAGCTGACAGACTCCTATTGTCTCCTTATCTGATAGAATCAATCCAGTTGAAAATAAAGAACAAAGGGGCTGGGAAGGCGGGTCAGTGGTAGAGCACTTGCCTTGCATGCATGAGGCCCTGGGTTCGATTCCTCAGTACCACATAAGCAAAAAGAAAAAAGCAGGAAGTGGCGCTGTGGCTCAAGTGGTAGAGCACTAGTCTTGAGCTGCAGAGCTGAGGGACAGTGCCCAGGCCCAGAGTTCGGCCCCACCACCGGACCCAAACATAAAAAAAAAAGAAAATGAAGAACAAAGAATAACTGTATGACTGGGACTTTAAAGGAGAATGATTTCAATACCAAAAAAGCAGGGGCAGCTGTTTAGAAAACTATTGATGTCCTGGGATAGTTGGCAGAAATTCCCATCTTTACAACTATTATGTTACTGTCTTTTTTATTATTGTTTTCAAAGGTAGATAATTAAGAGTACTACATTTGTCTAATATGAGACTTTGTGAGAATAATCACATAGAAAAATTCTAGATTTCAAAAACTTCAAAAAAACAGTTAAAAATCTCACTTCTGTGAAATGTTTGATAAAATAATCTCATTTTAAAAACACAAATTAGCCTTAATTTTGAGTCCTAATTAAGGCTTTTCATTTTTTTCTGCCTCCTCCCGAAGTGTGTTCTCCATTTGTTGTCAGTTATGCTTGCTTTCAAGTTTCTAAATTTTAACTGTTATAGCTCCTCATTGTATAAAATATGTGTGGAAGGTAGAATATTGACTATCAAATAATCTAAGGAATTATATTCCTTATATTGCCACTCATACTTCAGACATATTTTCTTTTTTTTGTGAACATACTGTACAGAGGGGTTACAATTACATGGGCAAGATAATGCGTACATTTCTTATAAAGCATTGCAGCTTCCTTCTTCCCATCCCTTCCCAGCTCTCCCCCCAATCTTCCCCCCCCCCACACCAACGTTGTAAAGCTCATTTTCGACATGACAACTTGTACTTCTCATTGTTGCAACAGGTCCACCTGTATCCTTAAACGACTTGTTTTTCCCCATCTCCTCCACAAGTTATACTGACATCAAATATAGTGAAAGCAGGGGTTATACTGTAGGGGAGGGACATACAAAGCTACAACGAGATAATCTTTTAAATGCATTAGAAACAAATGCATGAAAGAAAAAAACATTAAAATACATGTCTAAGGGTTCATTTTCCTGACATCACATTATCTGACCTTTTCCGCTTGACTCAGACATATACTAGATATTGCAAATAAGGGAAACCATGGGGCCTGGGTTACTTCACTTAATATATTTTTTCCAAGTTTTTCCATTTCCTAACAAATGGGGCAATGTCATTCTTTCTGATGGAGGCATAGAATTCCATTGTGTATATACACCACATTTTCTTGATCCATTCATCTACTGAGGGGCATCTGGGCTGGTGCCAGATCTTAGCTATGGTAAATAATGCTGCAATAAACATAGTTGTGCTGGTAGCTTTAGTGTGGTCTTGTTTGTAAACATTTTGGTAAATGCCCAAAGGTGGGATTGCTGGCTCATAGGGGAGCTCTATGTGAAGTCTTTTGAGGAACCTCCATACTGCTTTCCAAAGTGGTTGAACAAGTTTACATTCCCACCAACAATGAAGTAAGGTTCCCTTCTGTCCACATCCCCTCCAGCATCTGTTGTTGTTAGAGTTCTTGATTTTTGCCATTCTAACTGGAGTGAGGTGGTATGTCAATGTTGTTTTGATTTGCATTTCTTTTATGGCTAGGGATGTTGAGCATTTCTTCATGTGTCTATTGGCCATCCTTCTTTCTTCTTCAGAGAAGTTTCTCTTTAAGTCTTTAGCCCACTTATTTATTGGGCAGTTGTTTCTTTGAGGATTTGTTGTTGGGGGATTTAATTTTTTGAGTTCCAAGTATATTTTAGATATGAGATCCTTGTCTGTTGTATGGCTAGTGAAGATCTTCTCCCCATCCGTGGGCTTTCTATTGATCTTGCTAGCTATGCAACTTCATGCAATCCCATTTGTCCAACCTTTCTTTGATTTGTTGTGTTTCCAGGTCTCTATTCAGAAAATTTCGGCCTGAGCCAAGGAGACCTAGGGTTTCTCCTATTCCATCCTGTAATGTTTTCAGAGTGTCAGACATGTTTTCATACTCAGCAAATTATTCCCTACTCTTTAGGACTTTGAATTGAGTCAGGGGAAGTATAGTAAAATGTTAGAAATTGTTTAAGCATGATGGGGTTGGTTGCAAGAATAGCAATAGTGGCAATGCTTCTGTCAGTGGGGTTACATCTAGCTGTTTGTGGGGGACAAGCTTGTTGGAAGTTCTGAAGCACAGTCCCCATTTTCTTGATAATGTCCCAGAAACAGTCACCAGATAAGACATAATAGAGGCTTATTAGGAAAAAAATTATGAAGATCACAGAGTGCGAGAAAATAATCATCAAAGTCTTTATAGTTGTGGGACTTTGACATACACAGAAGGGTGGGAGACAAGTGTGAAGGATTGGGTATTTCTGAATGTATTGAACTGGTCTCTGGAATTCCACTGAGCCAAATTTGCCCACTAAAAGAATCATGTACTGCATTAAAATGGCACAATATATCTATAGTAACCTTTCTGTTCTCAGTTTGGCAACGGTTTGGAGAAAGCATAGCCAGAAGTGAATGTTGGAGTGATTCAACAGTTATATTTTAAATGCTATGACAACTTGCAAAAAATGAAAGAAAAAAATATCTTTACAACCAACACATTGAGTTCCCAAAACTATCATCAGTTTTACAACATTGAAAACTATTGACAATGTGCCAAATACACTTTTTTTTGCTTAAGTTATTCAGGGTCTTTTTTTTCTGTCTTATAATCCAAAACAATGTATCCCTCTTTATGAAGTCATTGTGTAAAGATGTTTACATTGGTGCCAATCACCATCAAAGATGAAAATTCTGTGTTTGTCATCCATAGACTTAGTAGCTGAAGATTATTTGTTGAATTTCCCTATAGTTCACTGTAGAAATTCCATATAAATAAAAATATAAACATACATTTTTAATGATGTTTGCATGCATACAATCCAAAATGTTTATATTTCAAGTAAATATTTTACCTTAGAATTTTCTTGTCACTGTCTTCTTAAGGAGATTGCTCACATTTCTGATGGTAAAAATCAACAAGACTATGAATCCTTATGTGGTCTCAGGGAGTCCTGCTCACATCTTTAGTACAGACTAGTGTCGGGTTTTTCCTTATTCTATTTCCTAATCTCACTGATGAAATGTTACTCTCAGTCACTGTGTTAGCTCATGCCCTCCAAGAAGCTGATGGTGGACAGTTTAAAAGATTCTTGGAAAGGATGAAGGGAAAGAGGCCAGAGAAGAAAAAGAGTACATTCGGATGTTAAGTGAGCTTTGATGTGACAGAAAGGCAGTGTAAGGCAGAGTCAAAGTATGCTGAGAACATCTATGTTTCAGCCAGATCAACAAAGACTTTGTGAGCTACAGATTCCTATAGGAAGAGTCAATGTCTCATGGAAATGAACCTGCATTAACATTCCTAACTCTGTTCAGAATTTGGTGGGGATCCAAGAGGAAGCAACTGGTGATATTAATTATTCCACTTGCAGCAATAAATCTTAGAAATTCATTTTTATAGATACTATGGTCACTTCTTGCTACAGAGTCTTTATCTCCATGTATGATCTTGTGAATTTTCCATTTCTAAAGGGCAATGGAGAAGCTAAGTCCTTGGTTCTGATGTTTATTTCAGGGCTGCAGCTGATATTTATTTTCTCTATTTCTAATTTTCATTCCACATGTATCTTACCTTCGTGCATCATTTAGGAACACCACCCTTCTGGTATGGTGATCAAGATTTACTTACACCACCCTTCTGGTATGGTGATCAAGATTTACTTTCTTCAGTAGACAGAGGCCTTGCAATCATACCTTTCTCAAGCTAGCCTTGTTAGATATGTCCACTCATAGAATGAACAAGGACTGCTAGTTAAGATTTCCAAGTGGACGATCTGATTTATATATGTATAAATAATCCTTCATAACTCATTTGCACAAAAGCATTCTTCATCTTCCAGTTGATGATGTTTAATTATTCATGTTAGGTTGATGATCAGTTTACTTACTTGCTGATCATTATAAAAAAGGACACCCAAGTGCACTGATAACAGGAATGGTTGATATTTCAGTAGGAAATAAGACCCTCAATAGTGCATGGATTGAGGCAAAGGATGATTCATTCATAAATCTCCTTTTGCATCAATGGAATTCTAGCTAGTGGACTCACTCTTCATATTTTAAATTTTTTTATTTTCCTGTAAAGATGCTGTACAGAGGGGTTACAGTTACATGAGTAAGGTCATGAATACATTTCTTGTTGAGCATTGTTACGCCTCCTTTGTTTTTCTCCTACCACTGCTCCCACTCCTCCCCACTCTGAAGTTGCAAAGTTCATTTCCAACATAGTGTCTTGTGAGTATCATTGTTGCCATGGGTCATCCTGTGTCCCTGTTTCAGCATTTTGTTATTCCCCTCCCCCTCCCCAAATTCAATAACTATATACAAGATACAGGACACCAGAATCAAGTACAGTGACAACAGGGGACTCACTCTCCTTTTAATTTTTGGTTTCTGAGGCTATATAATCTTCCTTCTCTGGGTACAGCACCATATAGACCTTTGATTGGATGAATATCTTTCATGATAAAAAACAATATTGAGTGTTTCCTCCAAAATGGAGGCCAGATATCTTTGGGTGGGATGTGGTGTGACATCACCCATGATGATAGCCCCCACCTGATGCACGTTAGTTATTGTAACATGCATGCTTAGCTCTAGGACAAGTGTTAAGTGAAATGAACCCCCAAGATAGGGAAACAAGTGGTTTTTTTCTTTTTTGCTATTGTTTTAATGTATTTAAAATGTACTATGTGAACTTTTTTGTTTCTCTTGTATATTCTTCCCCCATGGTATAACCCCTGTTTCACTGTATTTGATTCCAGTGCCCTGCATCTTGTATACACATTTTTCTAATTTGGGGAGGGTAAGGGAAATAACAAACTGCTGAAATAAGGATACAGCTTTACCCATTGTAGCAATAAGATGTATAAGACACTATGTTGAAAACAAACTTTACAACTTGAGGGGGAGGAGTTTGGGAGGTGGGGAGGGAAGGGATGGTAGGGGAAAAACAAAGGAGGAGGTAACAATGCTTGATAGGAAATGTACTCATTACCTTGCTCATGTAACTGTAACCCCTCTTTACAGTATTTTTTACAATAAAAACATATTTAAAAAAGGGAGTAACATTCAGTACTTGTGGATAAAGCATATGTAACTGTATAAATCGTGTTGCTAGCTGAATATCTAAGTGCATTAGTCTTTTTTTAATGGACTCCTTTTAGTCTTCATTTCCTAGGATTTTCCTAATAAAAATCTAGCAAATAGTGTGCTTAAAACAACAAAATGTGTTTATGAAGAGGTTAAAAATCTGAAATCAGGGTGTTAGTAGTATGTTTCTTCTGAAGTCTCTGATGGAGACTTGGCTTATGGCATTCTTCTATTTTCTAGTCAGCACCAACCATCTTTGGTGCTCTTTGGCTTGTAGACACATCAAGCAAGGCTCAGCCTATATCTTCTCATAGCCTCATGTGTCTTCATATCATCTCTCCTCTGGGCATATGTCTGCCTTTACCTTTTCTTGCTCTTCTACAGATAGTTGTCGTTGGATTTAAACCCAATCTCCTACACTATGGCTTAGTTTTAAGTCTTACATGTATTGTATTTCAAAATAGGTCACATTCTAAAGTCTAGGTAGTAAAAAACTTGGGATCAGTTTACAACATTCAATGCTACTCTTTTCTGTCTTCCAGTCTTGCTGATTTCCAGTCCTCTTCAGACTCAAGACACCTGTCACATCCTTTGAGTTTTCCATAATTGTTCTCATTTTCTTTTATCTTCATAACACTTGTCACAGGGTTAATGTATAATGTATATGTGACTCCTTTAGTGATGCCATCTTATCAGGCAAAGTTTTTTTAAATTAATTTTTATTTATTTTTTATTGTGAAAATACTGTACAGAGGGGTTACGATTTCATGGGCAAGATAATGAGTACATTTCTTATCAAGCATTGTAGCTCCTCCTTTGTTTCCCCTTCCCATCCCTTCTCATCCTCCCCCCCCCCCCGTTCCCCGACCCAATCCTCCCCGCCCCCCCCAAAGTTGTAAAGTTCATTTTCGACATAACAACTTGTACTTCTCATTATTGCAACGGGTCCACCTGTATCCTTATTTAAATGACTTGTTTTTCCCCTTCCCCTCCACAAATTATATAGACATCAAATACAGTGAAAGCAGGGGTTATACTGTGGGGGACAGACATAGGCAAAGTTGTTATAATGAAAGACAACAGGAATTATTCTTACTTTTTGCTTCCTACAGTACCCCTAAAATATAATATGAGGCTAGTCATGTAGAATGTAGAAGAATAAGGTAATGAATAAATAAATGGTTCATATTCAAGAATATAAATAAAGAAGGTATGGTGGGAAAGAGTGGAAATGACAATGTAGAAATAAGTCTACTTTTGATTGAAATACTGGAAGACTTCTTTGGTTTTTATGTTTTTAAAAATTCACAATTACTACTTAATTCTGCCACTAGTCATTTTACATTTGTCTTGAACTTTGGAGAGGGAAGTTGGAGCACTGATGGCTGGAATTATGAATGACTTTATAGAAAGAGGAGAAAGAACAAAAGAGAAGTATCAAGGACAAGTACTGCACCTGATATGAGGGCTTGTATTATCATTCACAGGAATAATTTAATATGGGATAGCCATAAGTTAGGAATAAATAACACAGACACTGAGAGCACTGACAGATAAGATAGATTAATATCTTTTCTACTATCAAAATAGATCACGTTTCTTTTTCTTAAACACCATAGTTGCTGTCTGTTATTAGCCCCAGAGATTTCTGAGTATACTGAAATATACTTTACATTCTGTGTGGAAGTCTATATTCATCAGTGGGAAATAAAAGAATTGAGCCTGGTGAAACCAGAATGGGGGAGGAACAAAGGGAATTTTTAATGTCATTGTTAGACAACAGAAAGAACCAACCACAGGTTGCTTTTCCAATTAGAAACTTGAAAATATGATCCAACCAAAAGACAAGGGCAAAGACACACCATGGGAACAAAGTAAAGGAAATAAATAATGCAATAGAATCTAGAAAAGAAAGACATGCGTTTTTTTGTTTTTCTTTTTTGACTGTCATGGCTTGAAAGCTGGTCCTGGACACTGTCCCTGAGCTCTTTTTGCCCAAGGCTAGTGCTCTACCACTTGAACTGCAGCACCCACTTCTGGCTTTTTCTGTGATTGATTAAAGATAAGAGTCTTAAGACATTCCTGTCCCAGCTGGCTTCAAACTGTGATCCTCAGATCTCAACCACCTGAGTAGCTAGGATTATAGGCATGTGCCTCCCATTGCCTAGCTGACATATTTTTTGTTGCACCAAAAATAATTTAGAACTATACCTACAAACCAAGCTGTCTTTTTCAAACTCAAGAACTTTTACGGAAGTTCAAATATCCATGTTTTTATTTTAAATGTGATACTTTTGATAATACTGATTAAAGAATGTGGGGAGTTCACCTGTTACTATTATTATTTTTTAGTGTAAATAGGTGTTTAGGAAAGAGCAGTGGATGTGATTTAAATTTAATGTTGATGTTTCACAGAAATTTGAAGTATTCATAAACTAGGCAGGATGTCTTGTACATAATAAAGTTATTTTACTTTACGCTCTTATTTTCTTTCAAATGTAAAGGTTATGATAAGAAACAGTATAGATTCTATCTAATACAATGAAAATACCCAACCAATATGGTCACATTACAGACTGTAAGTATAAACACACATATTTGTAATATGTTTTTAATTAAGGAAATCTAATGAAATGAAAGGTACATTTGACAATAACTATTTTCAACTGTTAATTGCCATTCTCTTTTTTTTAACAATTCTTGATAATATTTACTGCTATAGCACTGACATTGCATGGATTTGTTCGTAGTAGTTCTGAATTTAAACAAATGTTGGACACTGTGTCCTGATCTCTATTCTGAAAATGATTTAGGGAAATAATTAAGTTTTAGGAAGGCTTAGAATTGCTAGATAAATATTTATGGTACCACTAAATGGGAGACAGCTATTTGTGGCACTCAGGTGTTTAGAATGCTACAATGTGAGCTCCATTTGACATGAAGTTTTTTGTTTATTTTGTACCAGTTCACTGATTTGGGAGATTATCACACTTTGCCTCCTTTTATTAAATGACAACTTTATAAACCAAAATACCTAGAAACAAGTTTTGACATCTTTAATAATAATAGCTCTAATGTTTATTTTTGCTTGTTTTCTCTCATTTAAAATTCTTTTAAATTTAAATTTTATTGTAAAGGTGATGTATAGAGGAGTTACAGTTATATAAGTCAGCTAATGGATACATTTATTTTTGAATTTTTTTTAGCCTTTTCCTCATTTTCTCCCACTTTTTTCCCTCCTCACCCCTTCCCCTGCCCCCCAAGTTGTAAAGTTCATTTCCAACAGTGTCTAGTGGGTATTATTGTTGAAGTTGTTCATCCTTTCTTTCACCATTTCTGTCATTCTCCTTCCTTCCCCAAATCAGATAAACTTAGATACAAGACAAAGGGTACAAAAAAAATTAGTGACAAAAGGAAATAAGCCAAAGGAGGAAAAAGAAAGAAGAAATAACTGAAGGGCACAAAACAAACAAACCTCTTGTTTCCATTTCTTGGAGTTCATTTTTCTAAGATAGTCTTAGAGAGGATCATAGTAACTGAATAGCTATGTGTATATGACCATATAAAATGATGCTTACCAAAATGAACTCTCAGTGTAATTTGTTGGCCAAATAAACCATGTTACATACACTATATTTTATGGTTTAAATCCCACATGTATATAACATGTTCTTCTGATTAGCTTTCAGCAAGGGGCAGTATTCTGTAAGTTAGACATCTGACAGAGTTGTGTCCAAACACCAAGCCTTCTTCTTACTTCATGTGTACATGAGTAAGGCATATGCTCTGATTGTGTTGGACCATCATGGAGGATACTTTGCCTCCCAAAAGCTTAGGCATGAAATAGGTGATCTGTAAATGTTACTTTTCTTCATTTGTATTTATAAGCACCCAGCCTACTGTTCTTCAAACTTTCCTCAATTATCATTTGCTGATAGTATCAATTTCACAAAACCAGTCACATTGGCTGTTGGAGTTCCTTTGCTCCCTGTGTCTGCTCACATCCTTTGTTATATTGTTATTAATGTCACCACTGTGTTTTTGGTTGACATGTTGATTGACATTCCCTGAGGGACATTTTCTAAAACACTCTTCTCTGTTTTTCCTTGACTGATCTTTAATTCATTTGAAAGCTTTATAATATTTTTCCTACCTTGCAACAATCAGAAATTCAGGAAAGAAAGCTAAGGTGTGGTGAGGCATAACAGCAATTCTAGCTACTTTGGGAGGCTGAAACAGGAGGATTTTGAGTTTGAGGTCAAAGTTAGGGAGAGGCCATTTCAAAAATAAAGTTAAAAAATGCTGTAGGGTGCATACAAATGCTGTGGGGGGGGGTACAGGTTTAGTGCCTGTAAAGTTCTGGATTCAATTTCCATAATACCCACTATCCCCCCACCCAAAAAAAGAGATCAAACAAGAAAGAGCTAGGCAGTGTAGCTCATGCCTGTAAATCCTTAATATTCAGGAGGCTGAGATCTGAGGATTGAAGTTTGAAGCCAGCCAGGGCATGAAAGTCTGTGAGACTCTTACTGCCAATTAAAATACAGAAAAAGCTGGAAGTGGCACTGTGATTCAAGTGGTAGAGTGCTAGACTTGAGCAAAAAGATGCTCTGCTTCAGTGCCCAAGCCTAGAGGAGTTCAAGCCTTAGGACTGGCAAAAAAGAAAAGAAAAATGATAAAATCTGGAAGAAATATTTTAGCTTTTAAAACTACTGAGTGAGAAACACAAAAGTCTTGTTATCTTATGTAGAAATTTCCCCCAGGCTTCAAGCAATAAATTGAAATGAAACTAGCATAGAAAATCAGAATAACTAACCACAACTTCAGAGAGATCGATCAGTTTAACCTACAGAGATAATGATACATTAGCTTTTTAGAAAAATGAAAGCAAGTCATCTTACTATATTAGTTATAAGTAACAGAAGTCATTAAGAGCTAAGAACTACAGGGATGTAATTATGAGGATAGATATACTTGTTGGATCAATAATCAGCTTTAAAAAAAAGGAATCTGTGTAAGAAAGATTAAGAAAATTGGATGATATTTGAACACCTGGAGCAGACATAATCTTTAATTCCAACAAATGAAAAGACAAGGTATCATACAAGTCCACATTCATATACATATACGACTTAAAATGGGAAGAGGAGACTGGAAAGAGGCAAAAGGAAATAGCTAAAGCAAAATACATGAAGTAACCAGGTACATCTTAGAAAAACTGAGCTTATAAACAGTCTATTTCTATGTACCATTAGGAATTTTTCCTATTCTGTTAATCAGTTGTTACATCCTCAGTGGATGATATTCTATCATTTAGCTTTCTGCTGAGGAGAAATGAGTTTTGTTTTCTGCATATATGGTTGAATTACCAAAGACATAGAAAAGCTTGGTTTGCCTCATTCACATGGACACATATAAACACACATACAAATCATGGATTAAGTTAGTATATTGATCCTACAGTATTTGGCTAGGGGTATTATGAAGAGAGAATGGAGTTCCAAAGATTCAACCAACACTATGATCATTTGCCTTTTTTTACATTTAATAGAAAATTTTAAGAATATTATTAGCAGAATGTTTTTTAAGTCAGAAGCATTTCTAATACCCCACGGTTACTAAAAGCTAGAGCGAATCTTACTGGGAACTTTGAGTTCATATTTTCTGAACTTTCAGAGTGTCTTAAAATGATTGTCATCATTGACACATTTGAAGAAAGTTGTTCACTTATATAAAATGAATTGTCAGTTCTGAGGTAAAATTTTTGAGTTCAGAGGCAACTAATAACCTGCTGGTTACCCCAAAGGACAATTGTTCTCAAAGCAAGTGAAAATACATGCTGAGTAGATATATAGTCTCTTTGAAAATTTCTGCCAATAGGCTGGGAAGGTGGCTCAGTGGTAGAGCACTTGCCTTGCATGCATTAGGCCTTGGGTTCGATTCCTTAGCACCACATAAGCAAAAAAGAAAAAAGCCGGAAGTGGCACTGTGGCTCAAGTGGTAGAGCGCTAGCCTTGAGCTGAAGAGCTGAGGGACAGTGCCCAAGCCCAGAGTTCAGGCCCCACAACTGGACCCCCCCCCCAAAAAAAAAGAAAGAAAATGTCTGCCAATATTTGAGTCAGGGTTTTACCTAGAACCAAATAATGGGTGGGCTTAATTGTATCATCAAAAGAAAAACAAACATTTAAAGAGGAGAAGCATGTTGAGAACAAGTTTATCAAAATGTGAGTAGATTGTTTAAGCAAATGCAAGAATATTGTTTAAATTTTGGCCAGTAGTTTCAGTAATCTAAAATTTTATTCTAATTGTTATCAAAGAGGCACATTAGTGTAGAAAAAAGACTGCAATAAGATGACCAAGGCTTTAATTGACTACCTTCCTAACATTCTTTTCTACTCTCAGAAAAGACATTCAGAAATTCTTCTTTTACCTCAACACACTGTGATTTACTTTAAAAAGTATGTTACAATATTTTTCATTTTAATTTTGTTGTCAAGGTGATGAACACAGGGGTTACAGTTACATATATAAGGTAATACATTTCTTGTTTGACTTGTTACCCCTTCCTCATTTTTCTCCCACTTTCCCTCCTTGTCAACCCCCCCCCCAAGTTGTATAGTGAAGAATTTTTTTTAAATTTTACTTCCTTAAAATGCTAATTGTGCTCTTTTTCTCTTCTTCCTATCCTTAAATTAACAGATAAAAAGAAAGGACATAGTTAATGATAATGATAAGATTTTAATGATAAGATTCTTTGTTAGCAAGCAAGAAAAAAAATGCCCCTGTAAATGCAGAAATGGAGGTGGGAAAATGTAAGGAAATGAGATGGGACTGAGTCAAAGCTCTTACAGAAGCAAAGCTGGTGAATAGAGCCCTTTTACACAGAGGTGCTCAGATAGAAGTGTGATGAATGTAAATTTACCTGGCTTTTGCTGAAAGATTTATTTTATAACCCTAAGAATGGAGATTGACTAAAATATCTTAACCAGTCCACTCTTTATGGGAACTACCAGTTTTAAAAACCAAGGACCTGGCCGGGTGCCTGTGGCTCACGCCTGTAATCCTAGCTACTCACAAGGCTGGGAATTCAAAGCCAGCCAAGGCAGGAAAGTCTGTAAGACTCTTATCTCCAATAAACCACTCAGAAATCAGGAAGTGGTGCAGTAGCTCAAACCGTAGAGCACTAGTCTTGAGCTGAAAAGCTGAGGGACAACGCCCAGGCCCAGAGTTCAAGCCCCATGACTGACAAGAAAGAACAAAAAAAAAACAAAAAAACAAGGACCTGATGCATAGAATAAAACAGGCTTGGTATTACAGTATTACAATAGAAAATACGTAGAAATCTTTCTTTCCTTATGGCACCACACTGACATGACTGTCTTTGATATTTTCCGAAGAAACAGAATTGCATAATATACCAGCCTCTAGTAATTTGACACTTCCCAAAGCCTTAGAAGGATTAGAATAACATTAAGACAGAGGAAACACTAAACAGATTCAGAGCTAGAATAAATGTACTTCATGGAAGCTGAAAATGTGCAATATGAACTTGCTTCAGAAACTGTTTTAGCAAACTTTCAAAGTGCATTTCTAATAACAAAGCTGGCTACTCTTTAGTAAGATATTGACCGAGTTATCACAATAATAAAATTTGTCCATCTTCTATCAGTTCTAAACAGAAGTTCTGGATTCTGAATGAGAGGTACTCTGGTTAGCAGACCCATGGTAATGTTTCTCTAAAGAGAAAGATCTTGGCAAAGCAATATGCTCTCAAAAATTTTGTCAGGCTTAAGACAGAAGCCCCCTCCCCCTGAAAAAAATCACTGCCTTGTTGTACACCAAATTGTGGTTATTTCTTTTTGCATTCAAGAGTATTTACATGGTCAATCTTGTGAACAATGCTGCATTTTAGTTTCTGTTGCTTTGAACTTTTTAAGTTACACATTACAAACAATATCACCAGTTTTGTGATTTGTGAATATTTTCAGGGTATCTATGAGTTCCAAAGGAGTCATGGGTTATTATTTCTTGTCTTCTTCTAAGGGATTCTCAATGATTTTTCTTTGTTGACCACTAAATGGTTCTCAAGCACTTCCTTACTGTCACTTTTTAGGAAAGATAATACGTATCTTATTTTTATTTTTAATATTTTATTATCATTAAGCCATTATTTAAAGGAGGTGACATTCAACAAAGCAGTTTATGAATACAATGCTATGCCTCTCGACATTTTATACATGTAAAAGTGAATACTTTGGGTGGTATGAAAATGTACATAAATGCATTAACTGAAATACTGTAGATTCAAGGGAGAACCCAAATGATGTAATTCTTTAGGAAGACTTAATCCAAGGTCAACAAAATAAACACCGGAAAATGGATACTTGAAAATGGTGTGGTGGAGTTGAAGGAAGGAAGGGGTCAATGGATGAAGAGAAATGGGTCAGGAGAATGCAGTAAAGATAATTCCATGCATATCTTACTATCACTTTTTTCATTTTGATTTCTTAAACTTTTTGTCTTTTATTTTTGGTACTGGGGATCAAACCCAGGGCATTGCTTTTGCTAGACAAGTGCTTTGCTTCTGAACTACATCCCAGCTTTTTATCATGTTTTAAACTTTGATTTTGGTACTACTAGAGCTTAACCTCAGAGTCTTGAGTGTGGGGGGAGTTTCTCTACCACTTGAGTCATGCCTTATATCCCTTTCTACCTTTGTTATTTTTCAAACAGAATATTGCTTTTGTGCTCAAAGCCAGCCGAGACCATTTTCCTTCTACGCAGGCTTCCCTCGAAACTAAGATGACAAGCACACATCATCAGCTTTACATTGATAGCTTCAGAAGAAGCTCATAAACATTACGCATGGGCTGGCCTCAAACTGTGATCCTTTTGATATCAGCCTCCTAAGTAGTTGGTTTTGCAGGTGTAAGTCACTGTGCTGGCTGCTTCCTGTCATTTTTGCATCAAACAAATGCTCCTCAGTTAACCTGGAGGTATTTGCATTCTTCACTAATGAAATTCTCTTTACTATTTCATAACAAGAAATAATGAAGGAAAAATTAGAGACGGCATGATTTTTAGACTTACTTTAAAAAATCAATTATTACCTACAATGAGACACAAGATATTTTTGTTTTAAATATCACTTTTGGGCTCTTCGAATTTACAAACAAGGAATTGAGACAATTTAGTTAATTAACTCCTGTTTTCCCTGACACAAAAGCTATAAACAAGTGCTATTATTCAATTCACATGTTTTCATCCACAGCCAGAAGAATCATTTATGAAATTAACTGACAATGTGAAGAATTCTGTTGCTGTTTCAAATATTTTAGTAAGGTCATTTGATTATTTATTGGGAAACAGAAGATTTTTTCAAAAGGCAAACTTCATTGCCACATTTAAACATTCATAAACACTTTCTAGAAATTCAGGCTAATAATTAAGTGCTTCTTATGTATGAATATAATCTTGGAATAGAGAGTCAAATGATGAACATCATAGGTATGTGATTAGAAGCAGTGATAGGGACTTACAAAGTACAAATAAAATAGAGTGTGATATATGCTAATCTAGAAGTTTCTTTCTTTTTCCCCACCTTTTAATGTTGCTTCTTTTTCAAGGTATTATTTCTTATAGAGATGCTTTAGATCCTTAACAAAACTGAGAGAGAGTTACAGAGATTTCTCCCTGTTCTTACATAGGCTCAGCATCCCTGATTAACATTCCTCACCAGAGTGTTAGATTTGTTATGGCCTATGAACCTCCAAAGTAATGTCCATAGTTTATACCAAGCCTCACTCCCGGTGTGCATTTTTTGGGTTTGAACAAATGTGTACTTCTATGTCTTCAACATGATAATATTGTACAGGGTGGTTTTACAGCCCATTTTCTACAGTGTACCTAATGCATCCTTTTTCATCTCTTTGTTAAATTCTTCCAAATCACTGTTTCTTTTACTATCTTCATAATTTGCCTTTTGCGGGATATCATATAGCTGAAACTAAATAGTCAGTAGTCTTTCATGATGACTTCTTATACTTAGTATTATTATGTACTTAAGATTCTTCCAGGTTCGTTCCTGGCTTGATAGCTCACTTTTTAGTGTGGAAACATAATCCATTGTATGACTATAACACAGTTTATTAGTACATTCCCAAGTCTTGTTATTATAACTCAGGTTTTTCTATTTATTGCTATATAATTTTTGTGTGTGTGGAAATAAGTTTAAGGCTATTTTGGGTAAATTGCAGGAAGAACCAACACCCTATAGGTGACATAAAACTTTTAAACTATTCTCAAAGTGGCTATAGCATGACACATTCCCACATGAGATGAACGAGTTCCTGTTGCTTCTATTCTCATCCACATATGGCATGGTAGAACTTTGGTTTTGGCCTTTTGGGTACGTGTGTGTGATAGTATTAGAGTTTGAACTTAGGCCCACAAATTCAAGCTCTAATACTTAAATCATGCCCTTTTTGCTTTAGTTTAATTTAGTTTAGTTTAGTTTAGAGGTTTTTGTTTTTTGTTTTTGTATTTTTGGAGATAAGAGTCTCATGTTTTTGCTCAAGGCCAGTCTCTGACTAGATCTTCTACTTAATGTTTTTTTTGCATACTGGGGCTCATGGGTATTTACCTCATTTCTAGATTATTGATATAGATGGAAGTCTCTCTGACTTTTTGCTCTAGGCTAGCCTCAAACTATGAGCTTCCTGATCCATATCTTCCCAGTATCTGAGATTGCAGATATGAGACACAGAAAATGGCTAGGTTGGTGGCGTTCTAATTGGGTCACAACTTCTCATTGGGTCTATCATTTGCAAATATGTTCTGTCAGTCTGTGATTTGTCTTCTTATTCTTGTAAGAAAGTTTTAATGAACTTTGCTGTGTGATATGAAGATGACAGGAAGTGATTCAAAAGGTGGTGTGAACAGAATCCCTATTAAAGAATCACCAAGTACAAAATAAATTTTATTTTGAATGATTCAACGAGAATAATTTATTTTCATAAAAAATAATTTTGTTTCAAACTCACATAAGATAAAGTGAAAATGGGCTTTTCTTAGACATGTTTACTCGGAAGAATTCACATAAGATAACCAATTGAATGTGAAACTGATCTCCAGAATATAATTTATTTTAAAAAGAGCTGGCTGGCTGGATTTCACTCACTCTAAGAGGTAGAGCATCTATGAGGAGAAGCACTATTAATAATCCACAACCATTTCAAATTTGCAAGATAGATTTTAAGGCAACCACCTTTGCCTTGAGTTTGATTTATACTTTTTCAATATAAATATATATGAATATAATTACACTTATGTATATCAATTATATATGATTAATATTAACAATATAATATGTGACTTTTTTACATGAATTGGAATTTTACATGCAGATAATTTTGACATCTACCAGTAATGGGATTCTCTTCCATTTACTTTCCAATTTCTTTGCTTTGAGTGATGTTGTTCTTTCCTTATTTACTGAGCTGGGACTACCTATCTAATGTGAAGTACAAATTAATGTTGTGTTGATAACAATTTTTTAAAACCTAAGTGTATAGGCAATATTTATAGTCTTAGAAATATCTTGATTTAACACGTTCATCTTCCAAAAGAATGAGTGAATAAACTTAGAAGTGTCTTTTTTTTCTTTTTTGAGTGTTCAGTTATGAGGATAGAACTTAGAATCTGTGCATGGTGAACAAGTTTCTACCCCCAAGCTACATTACTAGCATAATTTGAGTTTCTTTAGGCTCAATATCTATAGCAATGTAATCACTAACAAAGTAATAGAATTGGTTGGAATTTTTTAATATTTTTATTGTAAAGATACTGTACAGAGGGGTTGCATTTACATGAGTAAGGGAATGAGTACATTTCTTTTTTTATTTTATTTTATTGTGAACATACTGTACAGAGGGGTTACAATTACATGGGCAAGATAATGAGTACATTTCTATCAAGCATTGTTACTCCCTCCTTTTTTCTCCTACTATCCCTTCCCTCCACACCTCCCCTACCCCCAAAGTTGTAAAGTTCATTTTCAACATTGTATCTTGTACATCTCATTGTCACAATGGTTTTTTTTAAATTAAGTTTATTTTCAGTATCCTTAAGTAATTATACAAAGGAGTTTCAATGTAACAAGTCAGTTTGTGAGTACACTGCATCTTGATAGTAATCACTTCAAATAATTCTATGTTCTTATTTCTTATATTATCTCCTGAGTGAATCAGCTCATAGTTAAAATTTATCTTTGCGCCATTGTTTTTGTTTCTAGAATTTCCATTTCTTTCTGTAATGAAATTCCCTCATTTCTTAGTCGTGATTTCCAGTGGATAGTTTTTGCTCTTGCCTCTCACGAATGAGACTTTAGATAAGAAAGTACTGGATTTGAGAGTTTGTGGCTCTTCCTTCAAAGACTTAAGGCTTTGTTCTTCCTAGAAGAGGAGATTCATGGTGGAGCATGAACCTTTGTGCTACACTGCCATTCACTGTGTATCTGAAGGCCTATGCTACAAGTAGGCCTGTGTTTATCTCTTCCTGGTCACCTTTCCCAGTTGCACCTGGAGAAAGACCTACGAAGAGAGCCAGTGTGTAGGTGCAGTTTCATCTTGTGTGTCTGAGTTCTCTGGTGTCCTAATCTGACATACTAGCACACATTTTTGTCTTTGGTAATTTGTAAACTTTTCCCCCCTACTTTCCTTCATAGCTTCCACCTTTCTTGTCCCCTTACGTATGTGAAACAGTTGATCAGTCTTGATCTGTCCCAAGAGGGACTAGAAATTTGGAAATTCAATTTTCATTCAATCTCAGGTATACTTGGGTTTAACAAGTGAAAAGTAACAATTTATAGATTATTTAACTCTCTGATGAGTGGGTGTAGTGTTTTATTGTAGCTTTCTATGTTCTAAAGAGAAGTAAAATTTCCTTAATATAAGATTTTCAATTTTGATGTATTTGATATATCTCCCATGTACTTTGTATTTTACATTTGTATGTACTTCTATTTTCTCATTCTTCATCTTTTTTGCCATAGATTTGTCTATGCCACTTAAATTTTCAAATAACTAATTAATTTATTTATGTTATTATTTTATGGATTTTGTTCTATTTTGTTGGTTTGTGCCCCTGCTCATTTACTCTCTTATTTAAAAGTTATGCTTAAGCTAGTGCCAGTTATCTCATACCTGTAATACTAGGTACTCAGGAAGCTGAGATCTGAGGATCATGGTTCAAACGAGTCAAGACAGGAAAGCCCATTAATCTCATATCCCCAATAAACTATTCAGAAAAGCCAGAAGTGGCATTGGGGCTCAAGTGGTAAAGTGCTAGGCTTGAGCACATAGAGGCTCAGAGAGAGAGCCCAGGCCCTGAGTTCAAGCCCCAGGACTGGCAAAAAAAGTTATGCTTATTAGATTTCTATCCTCCCAGTTTTAAACTCCATTTTTTAAAATTTAATTTTATTGTCAAGGTGATGAACAGAGGAGTTACAGTTATGTAAGTAAGGTAGTGAGTACATTTTTTGTCAAACATTGTTTACCCCCCCCATTTTCTCCCACTTTTCCTCTCCCCAATGCCCCTTCCTCCCAAGATGCAAAGTTCACCTCCAGCATATTGTCTTGTGAGTATGACTGTTCCAATGGTTTTCCCTTTGTCCTTTGTCTCATCATTTTGCTGTTCCCCTTCCCTTCCGTAATTCAGATAAATGTATATACAATACACAGGTACCAAAATCAAACAATGGCAACAAGGGATAAACCATAGGGGGAAAAAAAGAAAAGAAAATGAAAGATAAAAGAAATAACTTCATACAGTACATTAACAACAACAACAACAAAGAAATATGTGAATTTTGGCAGAGGTTGAATACTGTTTTAAATGTTTGCTAAAAACTTTGGCATGAAAAGTTTGTGTTAAATTCAGCTGCACTTCTAAGTTTTGTTTTTGCTGTCCATGTAACATTGCTTATTACTTTAAGCATCATGAGCTTATGGTCCTTATTTTGCCTATTTGAATAATCCATATTTTTATCTCATGGTATTTGTTAAAAATAGCTATGATATTGAATTTTGGAGTTAGGGGTCATCTTTCATGATCCAAGTAATAGTCTTTTATATAAATGTCCCACCTGTGATGAAAACAAAATAAAATTATATCTCTACCACTTAATTGATTTTACTTACCTTATTACTTGAAACGCATCTAATAAAGTTAGCAGAATAAGATGTGAGTCTACAGAGCTCAAGTGATTTATAGATTTTCATTCAATATATAATACTAAATCCAGGGAAAAATAAAGTAATTTCAATCACTTATAATTAAGCATTATCTTTACCATCTTTGTTATTATTTTGTAACAAAATACAGCCAAATTCTGAGTAAAAAATACAGGATTAAACTATTATATAATATTAACAGATGGAAATTAGTCCTTAATCAAATATAATCTTGATTTACAGATAGTTATTTTTATTGAGTATTCTAGGTTGGTGTTGCAATTTTAGAATTTGAGGACATTATAAAGGGAACTAAAGCCTTAAAAATAATCATAATTAAGTTTATGAAACCTTTAAGGCACTTCATGTGTTAAGACACTATATTTAAAAGAATAGGGATATCTTAACCTTAACCTTTTTTCTAGTTTAAATGAAACTAGAAACCATAGTATGTTTTGATGTTAATGTTGTTCTTTGATATGTTAATAAAAATAAAGCAGGTAATGTTAATAAGCATGGTTATATATTCTGGATATTACTAACACCATAGTCTTCTTTTCTTGAATACCTGAAGCAAAATATGAAATTTATTGGATTAAATCATAATTTAGTTCTTTTCTCTTCAACTCAAAGTGATTCAAATTTAATTTCCCTTACTTAAACTATAAATAATTAACATGCAATAAGTCAAGTTATTTTTGGTATGCAGTTTGGTGAATGTCAATATCTGTATGGATTCATGTAACTACTATAACTCAGCACAGAAGAATTACATATCCAGTTTTTATTGCCATACTTTCCTAGTTACACTTTCCCTCATGCCTATTTTGTGTCAGGCACTTGATCTGTTCTCTGCCATTATAGTTTTGGCCTTTTTTTTTAGTGGCTTATGAATGGAATCATATACTTTATAACCTTTTGAAACAAGCTTCTGATTTAAGTTTTTTTTTACCTTTTTATTTTTAAGATTTTATTTTATTGTTAAGATGCTGCAGGGAGGAGTTACAGTCACATGAGTAAAGCAATGAGTACATTACTTGTCCATCATTGTTACTTACCCCTGCCCTTCCTTGTTGTTGTCCCACTATCCCACACTCCTATCCACCCTCTTCCACCTCACCACCTGAAGTTGTAAAGTTCATTTCCAAAATACTGTCCTGTGGTTATCTTTGCTGCAATGGGTCATCCTGTGTCCTTGTTTCAGAGTTTTGTTATTCCCCTTTCAAAATTGTGTACAGTGACAACAGAGGCTATGCCATAGGGGAAAGAACATACAAAGGAAAACAACAACAAAAAATAAAATAAAATCACATGGTACATTTAAAACAGTAATAATAAAGACAGACCTCTGGATCCATATCTTGGGGTTCATTTCACTTAGCTTCATCTTATATGGTAATTTGTACATGGTTTTTGAGCTTTTCAGCTCATCTGATAAGATTATCCTATATATGTACTAATTCTTGCAAATAAGGGAAACCATGAGACCTAAATTTCTTTGGAACTGGGTAACTTCACTTAATATGATTTTTTCCCAAGTGTTTCCATTTCTTAACAAATGGGTTGGTGTTGTTCCTTCTGATGGTAGCATAGAATTCCATTGTATATATGTACGACATTTTCTTGATCCACTCATCTACTGAGGGGCATCTGGGTTGGTTCCATATCTTAGTTATGGTGAATAATGCTGCAATAAACATAGTTGTGCTGGTAGCTTTAGTATGACTTTGTTTGTGATCCTTTGGGTAAATGCCAGAAGTGGGATTGCTGGGCCATAGGGGAGCTCCATGTGGACTCTATTGAGGAACCTCCATACTGCTTTCAAGAGTGGCTGAACAAGTTTACACTCCCACCAACAATGCAGTAGGGTTCCCTTTTGGCCCATGTCTTCCAGCATCTGTTGTTATTAGATTTCTTGATTATAGCCATTCTAACTGGGGTGAGGTGGAATCTCAATGTTGTTTTGATTTGCATTCTTTCATGGCCCGAGAAGTTGAGCATTTCTTCATATGTCTACACACATGTAGAAAACTAAAATTAGATCCTTATATATCACCCTGCACCAGAATCAACTTCAAATGGATCAAAGACCTCAAAGTAAAAGCTGACACCCTGAAAATATTACAGGAAGGAATAGGGAAAACTCCAGGGCTCCTTGGCACAGGCCCAAATTTTCTTAATAGAGACCCAGAAACACAACAAATCAAAGAAAGTTTGGACAAATGGGATTGCATGAAACAACAGAGCTTCTGGGTGGCAAAGGACATAGCTAGCAAGATCAATAGAAAGCCCACAGACTGGGAGAAGATCTTCACTAACTATACAATAGACCAAGGCCTCATATCTAAAATATACTTAGAACTCAAAAAATTAAGTCACCCCCCAAAAAATTCTCAAAGAAACAAACACCCCATCAATAAGTAAGCTAAAGACTTAAAGAGAGACTTCTCTGAAGTGGAAATAGTTTCTTTTTAAAACATTTATTTTATTTTATTTTTTATTGTCAAATTGATGTTCAGAATGGTTACAGTTACATAAGTAAGGTAGTACGTACATTTCTTGTCGAACTTGTTACTCCTTCCCTCATTTTCTCCTACTTTCCCTCCCCCCAATGCAACATCAATATTCACAAGTCAGTATGTTAGAAATTAGCTTCTTTTACACATATAATGGTTTTAAGAACCATTCATGGTGTGTGTATTGAGACTTTATCCTTTTATTAATACCAATGTCTTTTTTTTAAATAACAATTTCCTCTGTTTTCTTCAGTTGTCCAAAACCGTCTAGAATGTTTTCAAATGTAACCATTATCAATAAGACTAATATACCATTTATTTACTGGCCTTTATGTGGACATAATGCACACCTCAGGTCAATACTGAAGACTACCAAATCTTATGATGAGTATGTGCTATATACTCTAAAAGAAATTGCCAAATAGATTCCAGAGTGGTTGTTTCATTTTATAATTCTCTTTTGGACAATGCTGTTAAGTATATTTTACATGCTTCCTAGCCAGTCATATATCCTCTTTAATAAGCATACGTAAAACTACTTCATATCTTTTGCCCCAATATTATAGTTTAAAAATCCCAGCGCTGGACTTCTACCTACAAGACACTTAAATATCTAGACAAGATTAACTTTGCAAATAATAGTATTGTTATACAGTAACTTAGGAGAAACGGAGAAGCCACATTTTGAGAGGTCCTATTGGAGTCTTTATTGGAAAACCAGCAAGTACAAATTGACCCTTGACTCAAAGACCAGCAGCCCCTCGTATACACTTAAAACTATAAGAAAACTGAGCCACGAGAGCAGGAGAGTAAAGAAAGAATAGAAAATGAACACCAACAAACCAGATCAACTCCAAAGGAGAGCTGAAGTGGAACACCAGGGTGACAGGAGGAGAGCCAGAAGACAAGAAACAGGGGAAGATGAGGCATTTCTCGACTTCGAGGTTATTTCGCATGATTCAGGGATTTTTGGCCTTAATGGAACTCTAATCGCTGTTCTCAAGTGAACTTTATTTTATTTGCAACAGTGAAGGGATACGTTCAAATTCAAGGATGCTCTCAAAACAGTTGAGGCAAATAGGAAGTGTGGAGACCATTACACTCTGCAGAAACAGGCGATACGCTAGGTAGTGCCCTGAGAAAGGCTGTGGTGAGGTAAAATCCAAGCGATTTCTCAGCCATTCCTTTGCAACTATTTCTTCGGAACTATTTCTTCACTGGAACCCAATTTGGTTGACTTGTGCATCCCTTTATACCTCCAAGGGCATTGTTATAGAATAATAATCAGGCAATCATTGAAGCTTAACAGCTGGATGTAGTCAGAGAAAGTGACAGTCAAAATCTTTTCCGAACCACTTTACTCCCCGGGTGGACTGTGAACTGAGCTAAGAAAGACTGCACCCCAAGAGAAACAACATCAGAGATGAATATGGGGGAGGTGATGGTAAAGGGTGGGTCAGAAATAGGCTACAAATAAAAGCCATCCAATCACAAAATATAAATAATCAATTAACAGTAATAAGTCCCAGATGTGGGAGGCTAGTAGTAGAGTTACTAAAATGTCCAGTGTTCAGCAAAAATTTATGACACATACAAAAAACAGGAAAGTATACTCTATCTAGTAGGAAAAAAACCCACCAGAAAACAGAAAACAGAAACTTCCTGCAAGAGAATCAGACCTTCTCTGGAAGAGACCCAAGTAGTCATTTTAAATGTGTTTAGTAACCATAGGAAACCATGAATGAAGAGGTTAGGAAGGTATAGAAATGCCAAAAAGAACAGAAATTTCAAAGAAAACTAAAACTGTAAAGTTGAAATTATAATAATTGTAGTAAGTCACTATTGGCACTGACTAACAGAAGAAAATCAAAGCAAAATTCTGGGGGTAGAGAAGTGTTTCAGGATATGGGAATTAACAAATTCATACATGATTAACTATTACACATTTTCAAAGAAAATTAGCATGATGTGAAAATACTCTCCTCTCCTCAGTGGTAACTAATACATCCTGAAGGAGCAGAGGCCCTATTATATTGAATAAGACTGCTTCACAATGCACTTGTGAGACACAGGTGGGACAATGATCCCTTTACAGAATTATTAGTTCAAATTAGAATAAGCTCCCACATTCTAATGCATAGTAGTGTCTATGGTGACTTGTGTCCAGCCATTTCTTTCTCTTCTCAGAGACTTCTTCAGGACAGGAGGAACATACTATGGTGATTTCACTGCTTCTGGACTGTTCCAGGAGTTGCACATGCTTTATAGCACTGAGAGGAACTGGGCACACAGCACAGTGCTCTGATTCACACCGAAGTGATAAAGGCTGCTCCTGCTTTTCTGAGGTCAACTTTGAGTGAGGTGCATTGTGAATCAAGTGGCCACCTGCATAGATCAGTGAGTCATTGCTAAGGATATACTCGTCCATGGAAACATCTTAATTTTATAAGTACTCATTGAGATTTTCTAAGGCATTTTCAGCCTCCTGTGATCTGGCAGTTTCTCTCGAAATTGAGGAGCAAAGCATACAGTTAATAACAGAGAAAATAAAAAGCAAAGAACACTTAAGAACCAGGGCTCTGCATTCACAGCATAGTATTTCTGTTCCCTCTTTCAACTTAATTCTTTTGGAATTATAGAGTTCTTGTAAATATCCAAAGGACCATTCAACGTCTTTGAGGAGAAATGGGCTCAGTTGGAGCGTTGCACTTAGGTGCGAAAATCAAGCCCTCTTGTGCTTTAGCTTTTCCATCAAGAAAATAGAAAGAAAGGTTGCCTTTCTGGCATCTTCCAGTAAGGTGTAAAATCTTTTGATGATTCTGGAAGAAAATATGAACATCAATGTATAAATGGAAAGGAGGGGAAATTATCCATCTATGTGGCCCTATCAATGACATACCCAATTTCTCCAGCTAGAGTTAAATAAAATTCTCTGAGGAAGTTGTCACAGAAGCTCCAAAGCAGATGCCTGGAGGTTCCAAAAGGGGTTGTGCTGCTAGACTTTCACTGGGACAGAATTTAATTCTACATTTCTGGAGAGGCCAGGAAATAAGTTTAATACATGCTATCCCAAATGGGCTCTTTTTTATTTTTACGTTGCAGATGCTGTTGAACAGTAAAAAAAAAAAATGAAAATTCCCCACCAACTTTTTACCCTCAAACTATGGATATGTGTTACTAAGAGCCATTTTTTTAATCCACTGTCCCAAAGTTAAAACCACAATACAAGGCTGTAAAGAGCACAGATCTAATAGTAAGTAATTTTGTTTTTGAGTTTCATGCCAGGAGCTGGGATTGTGATTGCAACTCTAAGAAAGAGAAGTGGCAAAGCTTTCTTTGGAAATGCATATGCTGGATTCAGGGTAGATGTGAAATTGTCAATGCCATCAACGGACAGTATTACACAAAGCAAGCATATTGAATGAGAATACCTTTGTAATGGGAGGTAAAAAGCTACATGGGAACATACTTCTCAGCACCAAACTATGCCTCTATCTGTAATCAGGGACTCAAAAGTGTGAGAGAATTCTATAAGTCTATCTGAGGAAGCAGTTCTTGTTGTTTGCTGGATATTCTAGTGAATATCAGCTTTCCAGTAAATAAATTGACATAGAATAATGATACAAAGATTATTAAAGGATGTGCCCAGTATCTTCAATAACTTTGTAAATAAGCACACAAAGAGGAGGGTGAAAATTATGAATTCTTCCAGAAATGGAAAATCTAGTGGCATTAATGCTAAACACAGTGACGTTCCTTTACTAATCCCTCTACCTACAGTGTACTATGCTGCAAACCAGAATTTCACATCTATCTGGGGCATTCGTATAATGATATGAAAACCATCAGATGTCATCAGATAACAGAAATAAGAAAGCTGTTTCTGTACAAGCACTGAACCCAATGCTGGCAAGGACATTTATAACACAATAATAAAGAAAACTCAGAGATAAATGTAGAGAATCTAAAGAATAGCTGGAGCGGTGTGTCATTTCTTATTGACCTTTGTTGGGCTTTACATGCTTTGACCCATATACATCTTAGACCTCTCACTTAAACCTTTGCCACATCACAGTCTATAGTAACCGTTTTATACGACCCAGATTGAAATTTCTGCACTATTTTCTCTTCTAGTGAGGAACATATCTGATTGTATGGAATGTCAGTGACTTCACCAAATGAGTTTTCTTTTGAAATGTGAAGGTCAACCTTGGTGGTGCATTCATGTTAATGATACCATATAAACAATGAATTTGAATGTTTCACATAAAATAGATTTAGATTGTAAAATAGCAACTGAAAACAATCTATTGGAAATGGATGCATATTATTATTATAACTACTACTATTATTACTCCTCCTACTCATACTACTGCCAGTCCTGGGGCTTGAACTCAGGGCCTGGGCACTGTCCTTGAGCTTCTTTTACTCAAGGCTATCCCTCTACCACTTGAGCCACAATAACACTTCTGGCTTTTTCTGTCTATGTGGTACTGAGAAATCAAACCCAGGGCTTTATTCATGCTAGGCAAGCACTCTACCACTAAGCCACATTTCCAGCCCTGGATGCATTATTTTGAAAAGGCAGTTAGCACAAGTCAAACATTAGCTCATGGTTATGATGCACACTCTAGTCCCATCTAATAGAAGAGATGTGACAACAATGAGTTATGCCAGATTGAGCAATACTAATTAGTGAGACCCTATCTCAAAACAGATAATAGAAACACAGAGGTTGGAACATGCCCCAAGTGATAGATCTCTTGCCATCATTTGTGAGATACTAGGATAAATCCCTAGTAGAAGAGAGAGAAAATAGACAGAAAGAGAAAGAGAGAGAGGAGGAAGGGAGGGAGGGAGAAAAAGAAAGACAGAGGATGGGGAGGCAGAGATAGAGAGACAGAGATAAGAAGGGCAGAGAAAGTACTATAAGATGGTGGAGAAAGCTCTTTCTTCATCAGACTCCATCGATGATAAGAGTTTGAATAGTGAAGTCGGTGTTTGGAAGAGTAAAACTGAGAAAGAGCATTGAGCATTCAAAAGAGGAAAATAACGGCTGGAAAGTGCGGTCACACAAAAAGAGGACAACATTTGGGAGCAGTATCCTGCTCCAGCATTGCCCCTCTGAGAAGAAGGGAGGCTAGAAATAAACAAGGTGATCTTCACCTCTGATCAGCAGATCTAAATTTGGGAAAAATCCATATCTTTTGCCAACCTCAATCACTTGTGTGGGTATTTGATCTACAGGTGATTTTCCCATGGTAGACTCGCATCAGACAGGATAGCCTTTTGGTGTCCATATCTAAGAAGAAAACAGTGAGGTACCATCTTGTGGCAGGGCATCCTGCTCGATTCAGGATATCCGATTACATGGACTGTGTGAAAGCAGCTTTAGCTAGCTAGACCCTGAGACTGGTTATATTTATTTACATGCTTGTTTTAATAGTTGGTACTTTTCGATTTTTCTCTTCATAATCACCTCTAGGACTAATAATTTGTTTTTTTAGGTGTTTGTCAATTTCTCTCTTTTTCATGCTTTCATGCATAGTCTACGATATCCAAGCAATTCTAGGAATGACTTTTGCTAGTCAGTATATTTTGATTATGTGCATCATAAGATGTCAATGATGTTCTAAAACAGGTTATATGGAATTTCTTATATTGTATAGTTTTCAATGTTTTATATTCCAAGAAGAGTGACTCTGGGAAACATCTATGAAATATCCCAAGGATTTTGTATTCTCTTCTAATGACTCTGTATTGTACATATACATACTTAATTTATGGATCATATGTATACATTATAAATTTATACTAGCTCAATAAAGGTGTTGATTTTAGCAACCCAATTAGTCATTCTTTATAGGTTGTAAATGTATATTATGTTTTGTGTTCTCTAAACTTCTAACCAGTGGTGCTGGTGGCTCATACCTGTAATCCTAGCTACTCAGGAGGCTGATCAAGGTTTAAAGCCATCCCAGGCAGGAAAGTCTGTGAGACTTTCTTATCTCCAATAAACTACTCAGATAAAGCTAGAAGTGGGTTTGCAGTTCAAGTGGTAAAGTGCTAGCCTTGAACACGAAGAGGGACAGTGCCCAGGGCCAGAGTTCAAGCTATAGGACTGGCACGTGTGTGTGTATACACACACACACACACACACACACACATGCACACACACACATCATAACCATGTACCATTTTCAAATACTCAATAGTTGTGTTGACTTTAAATATGGAAAGCTTTTTAACAAAATAATGAAACAAGGATACAGGTTGACCCATTGTAACAATGTGAAAACTATGTAGGAAATGAACTTTACAACTTAAGTGGGGAGGGAGGAGTTGGAGAGATGGGGAGGGAAGGCATAGTAGGGGAAAAACAAAGGAGGAGGCAACAATGCTCGATAGGAAATGTACTCATTACCTTACTCATGTAACTGTAACCCCTCTGTGCACTATTTTTACAATAAAAACATTAATAAAAGAAAAAAAACAAATATGGAAAGCTGTACTATGCAAGTACTATTAGTACCTTAAGAGTATTTCACATTTGTACGGCATTTAAATGATATTTTAAAGCAACGTATTCTTGTACTTAAACCTTAAGCATTTAGAGGTTTTTCAGAAGTTTTGGTGTTGAAACACATGACATGTACGTAATATGAGTTTAAACGTGACATCTGGGTAGCTGTAATGATAGTATAAACTGGTACTATAGACCGCTTGACACAGTAATTTAACAAGGCAACTTGAACACCTGCTATACACCGGGCATTCTGTGAACTACTGTGGAATAAAGGGATTTGAGATCACAACCTAGTGATTTCAGGGATTTCAGTGGCTGAGTTTGGAAGAATTACCACTTGGCATCAGAGGAAGAGTCCCATGAGCCGAAATTCCCTTCACAAACATTTTTCTCCAGATGGTTTTCATCCCAACTTTATGCCTCAGTGCACTGGAAAGAAAGCAGCATATGGTAAAACACATATGGATTATTGCAACAACTTCCTTGTTTATCTCTCTGAACGACAGCCTCACCTTATAATCCCTTCTGAGCACAGTGTTCTTATATCAGATTAATGTTTTTCCAAATATAAAACATATAAAATCTTTGATGAAAGCCTTCAGCCTCACTTCCCACTATCCCAGCTTATATAGCACAACTTTCTTTGATAAGATATAAATTCTTCAGTTTAATCACTATTTTACCCCACTAACTCAATTACTCTTGGGACATGCATCTTTAATCTCTCCACTTAGATCTCAGGGCATGTTCAAGATAAATCTTAGTTTCGATCATCATGCTCCCACTTCCCACTAAGAATAAATTTTCTGTATTTTTTTCAACACACTCTAGCTGAATCTTTAGGTTGTTTTTCATCATGGACTTCACTGCAATATGATAATGGCTGATGATATAGCTCAGGGATGCTGCCCTTGAATACCATATTCAATGCCCTTGGTTCAATGCCAGAACCACAAAAAAATAATTTGACAAAGCTGTGCTTACCCTAAAAGTCATCTATGTACCAGGTGATAAGAAATGCACGCGCGCGCGCGCGCACACACACACACACACACACACACACACACACACACACACACATCTTACTATATCTGTAATGGCAGCTACACAGGAAGTGGAGGTAAAAGGATGGTGGTTTGAGGCTAGACCAGGCAGAATTAACTGGGGCCTTTATCAGAAAAAGAAATAACAGCAAAAGAACTGGGGATGTGACTCAAGTGTCATAACACTTTCTTTAGTAAGTGTGAGGTTCTGAGTTCAATTTCCAGTACCAAGAAATCAAAAAAAAGATCTTGATAAATTACAAGGCAAATTATTGTTTAAACTCAATTGTTCAATTATAACTCCAACTCTATGATGACTTCAACTGCTTATTGACTATTTTATGCTCTTAAATTCTACAAGTAATATCTCCTTCATTGTAATCCATATATATATATGCTAAACTCCTGATATATCCTCTTCTATTTCACTTTTCTCTTCACATCAAGCACAAAGCATTTTTTCTATACTTGAGTAAAGAAAGAGATATTACATCAATAACACCATGATTTTAATTTGGCTTTCTTTGTGTGATAGCATGAGTCTGATTTTTGTTCTACTTAGTTTTTAATGGTTCCAAGAACATGTGTTAAGTAAGCCATGACAGATAGATGCAATTGTATATGCTCACAATAAGCAGAATAATCACAATATTTATAATAGTAAGGATTGTGTTTAATATCACTATGATGACATTAGAAAGCCTGTTTAGTTATCAAGACTGAGGAAACTGAGGGTGCCTTGAAACTAAATATGAAACTAGTGATTTTGTTGCTGTTTTCCTTGTTTTGTGTTTTTAGTTGGTAAGAAAACTTGATGCTAATACTGAAAGCCTAATACTTTATTTGAATCAATGCTTACTTGCTTTCTCTCTCTTTTTCTTTCTTCCTTTCTTCTCTCTCTCTTCCTTTCTCCCTTTTGTTTTTTTATGCCATTTTTATCATAGTATATTTGATTGTGATAATTTTCTTGAATGCTTATAGTATCTTTGTTGTATTTATTTCTCATTAATTTCTCTTTCAAGGACTTCTTTTGATGTTTTAGCTTGCATCAGAGCTTAAACTCAGAGCTTTGTATTCACTTAGCTTTCTCACTTTGATGATTTCCTACCAGTTGAACCATATTTGCAGCCTGATTTTTGCTGGTTATTTATAGAGGTAGAGTCTTGTGGATTTTCTGTGTGAGGCCTAGCTTCAAATCATGGCCCTCTGGATCTTGGCCTCCTGAATAACTAGAATTACAGAGCTGAGCCTTTTGCTCCTTAGGACAGGACAATTTTTGACAGGGAGCAATTACACCAAATATTGATAAATATTTATTAGAAGGCTCTGCTCTATTTACATGACATTTAAAATTGATCGTTTGAAATTGATTAGAAGGTAGTATTTTATGTCAATTACAAAACATGTAACATGTGACACTGTTAGCCTGTGATGCAAAAAGGATAGAGAAGGCTCTGCCAACTGCAATCTTTACAGACTCCTTGTTTGATGTCTTTCAAGTCTTCTGATTAGGCTTACTCTCTTTGAGTAGAAGGAAGTGTTCATCTCGTCAAGTTTTGTTGGTTTCATTAGCATTTGTTAGAAAGCTTCTATTTAAACAAAATCCAAGTATACACTGTGTAAGCTTTTATTTTCTATCACTATGACAAAATAACTGAGAAATGACCTAAAAGAGGAAAGATCATATTTGGCTCACAGTTTCAGTCTGTCGGTCTTTGATCCCTTCTGAGGTTGTGGACATGTGGACCACAAGGATGGAACAGTGCAGTGGAGCCCAGATACCCCCTTATAGGGGACAGAGGCCGACAAAGTCTGACAAGAATTTACCAGGACAAGATGCAGACTTCCACAACAAACCCCCACACACGCCTACTTCCCCTAAGGAATCCCCACTTCCTAAAAGTCTGCTCAGCTATTCACTCATTAACAAATTACACCATTGATAGTTAGAGGTCTTATAATCCAGTCTCCTCAAAATCCTGTTGGAGGCAACAAAGTAACACTTGAATGTTTGAGAACCACTTTCAGGCTTAGGCCATAACAAACATTGTTGAATGATACATTTACTTTCATTTAGATTTTACTACTTTGCTTACCTTCAACCTGGAGCTCTCAGGATTTTATATCCCTTATATAAGAAGCAGGAGGCTCAGTCTTGAATCTCTGGGGGATGTTCCATAGGCTTTTGTGCAGAAGAAATCTCCCTGCTTCCATTCTTTCCTTTATTTAAATAAGTTTTTGTTGTGAAAATACCGTACAGAGGGGTTACAGTTACATGAGCAAGGCAATGAGTACATTTCTTATCAAGCATTGTTGCCTCCTCCTTTGTTTTTCCCCTACCATCCCTTCCCTCCCACTTCCACAACTACACTTCACCACCCACACACACCAATATTGGAAAGTTCGTTGTTCAACAGTGTCTTGTACATCTCATTGTTACAATGGGTCAACCTGTATCCCTATTTAAACATTTTGTTTTTTCCCTTCCCCTCCCCAAATTATTCTGAAAACAGGAGTTATACCGTAGGGGAGGAACATACAAAGCAACAAAAAAAAAAAAAACCACATGGTACCTTATAAATACATTAGAAACAATAGCAAGAAAGAAAAAACCACTTGTGTCCCTATCTTGGAGTTCCAAAAATTATATTAAGTGAAGTAAGCCAGGCCCAAAGAAACATAGGTCCTATGGCTTCCCTTAATTGCAATAACTAATATCTGTCTGGGACAAGCAGAAAAGGCCATTATTTCTCTATATCCATTCTGAGCTTGAACTCAGGGCCCTGAGCACTGTCCTAAAGTGGTTTTTTTTTGTTTTATGTTTTTATTTTTCGCAACCCTCATGCTCTATCATTTGAGCCACAGCCTCACTTCTGATTTTTTATTGGCTATTTGGAGATAAGAGTCTCATAAATTTTCTTGCCCAGGATGACTTTGAACCAGAATCCTCAGATCTTAGCACCCTGAGTAGTTAGGATTACAGGCACAAGGCACCAGTGTCCAGCCTTGATTATATTTATTTCACATAACACACACTTTCCTCCTAGTGACTAGGTGAGACTTACCTTGCATTTCAGATTAACATAAAGGATCCCTTTGATCACAGTTACTCAGTACAATTTTAGTCCTATAAACTCTTACTACTAATATTATTTCAAATAATATTAGCAGAAATTAAATACTTCCTGATACTACTGAAGTTATTTTGTTATTGTGTTAAACTTCCTGTCACTTTAAAACAAAAAGAAAGAAAGAGAAAAAGAAGGAAAGAAAGAAAAAAGAGAGAGAAAGAGAAAGAAAAAAGAGAAAGAAAGGAAGGAAGGAAGGAAGGAAGGAAGGAAGGAAGGAAGGAAGGCAGAAAAACAATATAAAGGAGTAAAAACTTAGTTTGGATAACGATTTAAGTCCAATCACTTAAATCTGTTTTTCCGGGCTTACATGTCAAAGTAGATCATGGTGACAGGAACAAGGAAGAGAACACAGAGGTATAATCTTCAAAGACATGCTCCCAGTATCTTTCTTCCCTTAGTTCATCTCTACCTCTCCAAATGGCACCACCTGTTGCGAACTTAGGCATCATCACATGGCCCACAGTCAACCTTGTTTATTCTAGTTTCTTGCTTTCATTTATACTCTTCTGAAGTACTTCAGATTTCTTTGAACTCTCTACAGTATTATTATAACATAACAATATTTTAATGCAACCCTTGCATGCTGATTAAATAATATGTATTGGAATATCAATATTTGATGGTGATTTAAATTGAGCTCAGTTTGTAACTTCTAGAATAAGAGTAGCAAATATTTATATGGTTTTCTGCTTGAAAAACATTTTTGAATGTCTAAATATAAACAGATTCTCTGTTCCGTTCTGTCAAAACTGTAAGTGGTTCATTACTCACAAGCTGTAGTGCAGTAATAATTTAACCAATAGTAGGATCTAATTATGGAAATGGGAATTGGCAAGGAATTATAATTCCTTGTGTGTTCATGAAACACACTGAAATCTTAACAATAATTTAGTTCGAATTTTCAAATTAGACAAAAGTAATTTACATTTTTCCCTCTGAAAATAGGATAAAATTATGTAACAATTGAGATTATCCAATATTGAAAATGTGATTATGAATAAATTAAGTCGTATAAAATACTTGAAAATCTGCATATCAGTCATATACTAGATTTTGTAAATTAGGTATCATAAGGTTTATTTGAAGCCTTTCAATTTAAGGACGGAAGAACAAGCTGCTGGAACTTAAGACTAATTTCTTGTAGAACTAGATTTTCATGTCCATCATTGCTTCCACATTCCAAAATAATCTGCTATTTTAACAGATATCATTAAGATGTTCAAATTTACTGTTGAAAAATTTAATTTTTCTCTGAATAGGGTGAAGAAAAATGAAGAAGAAAACAGAATAAACAGCATAAAAGTCAAGAATGAAATAGTTATCTTAGTTACTAATACACATAAACTTTGAAAGGGTATATGATTCTGAGATGAAAAGCATAAAACTCATGGAATGCAATTATCTAGAGTTCAAAGAATGTATTCTTCTTAGTGGCGGTATCAGTAAACTGGAGAAATGATAGGAACGATAACTAGAAAATGGACAGGTTTTAACCAGTTCAAAAGCCATTGCCTTTGTTTGTGTTTAGTGTTTTCTATGAAAGATAAGAAACATATGTACCCTCTTTGGATTAATATACAAACTTTGGGCTCCATGAATACCCCAGAGGTACCTACCTAAAGCATTTCAAAACTAAGCATGGCATGAATGAAAAAGTCTCCATGTACATGTACAGCATGTGTCTGGGACAATGACTAATTACCCATAAAATTTATCTTATTAGATTTCCACATGCTTGGAGAACTGCATTTCAATATCCAGAATGAAAAATTCTTTCAGAGTTGTAATTGTTATTGAAAATTAAAGTATGATAAGGATGTTAGAAAATCACACTTGGACATTGTGACATTTGCAAAGAGGAAATGTTTTCATGAAAGGACTGAAACAAATGTTTTATATCCAGTTTACATAAACTAAGTCAATAAACTTTTAACATTCATTGTCCTCTCACATAGAGGTCTCCACTTCTATCTGCAGTAGAATTACCTGGGTCAAAGAAATACAAAAGTATAAATAAAAGTATAAATATAGTTATTTACATATATTTTGTTATACATAAATATTTATTTATAAATATACATATATTTATAAATATAGTTTTATTTACAATGACACTGCCATCAATCTTCAGTGAAGCATGTAATAGATAAACAGTGAGATTAACCCATGCTTTTAAAAATAATCAAATAACTAAGACCAAGTAAACTCCTAAAACTATTGTTATATATAAATAAATATATTATTAAATATTATTTTATATACAAATATATATATAAATATATATGTATTTATATAAATATATATTATATATAAATAAATATATTATGTTTATATATATTATTATATGTTTATTATGTTTATCGTTATATTTAGTGTATATTTTGTTATATATAAATAAATATAACAAAATATACACTAAATATAACGATAAACATATTAAATAAATATGTAAATATAAATAAATATAAAAATAAATCTCTATATATTTATATATATAGGTTTATATATTGTGTATATTATATATTTTTGTTGTTTGTATATAGTTATATATGTGCAGATTTATAAATTAATTAATTTTATTTTATTGTCAAAGTGATATACAGAGGAAATATAATTACATGGGTCAGGTACATTTCCTTTCATACCGTGTCTTCTGTTCATTCTCTCCTAGTCTCTCCCTCCCATCTCTACCCACAAGTTGTATAATTCACTTTCATCAGCGACCAGTGAACACCACTGCTGCACGTTTCTACCTTTTTTCTCTTGAGCATAACTATATATATATTAATATAATATGCTATAATTATGTCACAATAAGCTAGAATAGTATATTTTAAACATAAACATGCAATGATGTATACTCATTTCTTTTCATTTTTCATTTTGGAGGCCACATGCTTTTTTCTAGGACCCCCAAAATATTCAACATGTTGACAGAGCAGTCAGCATACTATGATATCCTGAGAAAGTTGTATTTTTATGTTTTTATTTTTAAACTTTTATTGTAAAGATAATATACTGAGAGGCTATAGTTTCAAAAGTCAGTTAATGAGTACATTTCCTTTTAAATAGTGTCATTTCTTCCCTCATTTTCTCCAAGTTTTTCACCTCCTGACTTCCCTACCCACCAAGTTGTATAGTGGGTTTCCCTGATGAACTGGTTCACCCACAGTTGTATTTTTAATAGAAGAAGCCTTTTATATTCAATTGCAGCTTTTGCATAAGGAATACTTGCCCATCAGCATGTTTATTTGGAATTATAAAGTTAAACCAGCATATATTCACAAATAACTTTTCATTTGGAACAGGACCAGTTACCACCCAAAAGCTACCAGACACATCTTGAGTCACACAAACAGTGTACATCAGCAGGATAAGAATATTACAATGGCACTGCCGTCAATCTTCAGTGAAGCATGTAATAGATAAACAGCGAGATGAACCCACGCTTGTAAAAATAGAGTATTCAAATAACTAAGACCAAGTAAACTCCTAAAACTATTGCGATTCGTGTCCCAGGTTCTTTGGCTGTGTATATTTTTTAGTCTTTTTAGTTTGGTAGCACAGTCTCAACTGTGAACATGTTGCTTTCCAAATACCACATGGCGTGTAAGCACTCGCGTTCCACAGCAAACTGGTATACGCATGAGTCCAGTTGTGGTTGATGACACTTACATGAGTCTAGGCAAAGTGCTTACGTTTGACAAATCCTTATTTCTTCCTATATAAATTTAATATACTTATGGTACTAACTTCACAGATGGGCTTTTAAAGTGAGATAAACAAGGTAAAAGGCTAAGTACAATATATGGGAAAGAGTAAGTGGAGATTGAACAACAGCTTCTTGGCCCAAAAAAGAAGTTCAGAGTTGATAGAGGGGTAGACTCAAAGCAATTATTGTAAACTTAGCTTCCTTTTCTCACTGCTTATTACTATAGGAACAAGTAAACTGTAGGTTATTTTTAGTCATTATCTATGTATATATATGATTAACTGAAATCAATGTAAAAAATATATGGCAAGTTAAGCAGAAGTACTTTTAAGAAAATCCCATTAAGTTCATTGTGAGACTTCCTTCCAGGCTTAACTTATTTTTTAGAATCTTTGTCTATAAAAATTATTGATTTTGAAAATGATTAAGAACTTAATAATGTGCTTTAACATAAAGAGAAAATACATTATTTCAGTATGCATTATTTTAGTATGCAAATATTATATCAAAATTAGTATCAGATATTTCTTTGTTCATTAATTTTTCTCTTGCTTAAACAATACATACTTTCCAAAACTTCTATGAATCCTCACACAATAATAATACCCTAATGGCATACGTTCAAAAGAAAAGTCAATTACTGAATATTAAGGAAGTAAATTTGAGTAAAGCTGTATTACATGTGACATTGTATTTGTTCACTATGATAAAAATGTGCTATGAGACACAAAAAATTGATGATTTGTTGAAAATTTAAAATATTTTTTATGTTTATATTTTTTATTGTGAAAATATCTTATAGAGGGGTTACAATTACATGGGGAAGATAATGAGTACATTTCTTATCAAGCATTGTTGCCTCCTCCTCTGTTTCCCCTTCCCATCCCTTCCCAGCCTCCCATCCCCCTCCCCACCGCCCTCACCCCCGGTCAAAGTTGTAAAGTTCATTTTTTGACATAGAGACTTATACATCTCATTGTTGCAATGGGTCCACCTGTACCCCTATTTAAACGATGTGTTTTTTCCCTTCCCCTCCACAAATTATACCAACATCAAATACAGTGAAACTGTTTGATAAAAAGGTACCAATTGCTATGTTAATTTCATAGTAGATATAATGGTAGCATATTGTAAGAATGGCTACAAATTTCTCCCAAAAATAATTGTTAATTTAGAATATATGATAAAATAGGTTTTCCTTTAAAATTTAGTTTAGAGTTAATGTTTTAATGAAAATGATTTACACAGACAAAATTCCTAATCCTATTTAACTGACTTAGAATATCAGTGATAAATACATATTAGTGTGAACTGACTAGATAAAAGTTAGCATATGAATCTTGAGTTCAGGGGGCAAGAAATCTTACAGAAAATGTATCATTTAAATTTGCTTTTTGAAGTATTTCTTTAGTTTTCTTCAGTGTCTTTTAATTTTGTAGTAGCAATAATCATGTAAATAAATAAATCCCCTTTTTATTTTTGCATTTTAAGATTAACACTTCAGAACATGCTGGATTCATAGAAAACTTTTATTCAGATCATCTATTTTCTCATGAGCCATTCATGACCTAGTCTGATTCATGTTGATAACATTTGCTAGCATTTAGTACTTGTTTAATAGTTATTTGGTAGCTGAGTTTATATAATATCTCTCAAAACCTATATTCAAATAAATTAAAATGAAAATATTTCATATGTAATCATACAAATCTCATCTCCTCCATTTCTCCCACTCTAGGTAAAAAGAGTCTAAATCTTGCTTGCTGACTATAGTCCTACCATTTGAGTTACACCTTCAGCACAGCTTTTTGCTAGTTATTTTGGAGATAATATCTCATAGACTTTTCTGCCTAGGCTGACTTCAATGATCCTTCTATGATTCTTCTATGATCCTTTAGGTCTTAGAATCCTGAGTAGCTAAACTTATAGGCATGAGACACCAGTACCCAGTAGATTTAGTATGTTCTTGAACAATCAAGTTGAACTGGCAACTGAAACAATAAAGACTAAACATTTCTTTAAAAAATACAATTACAATAATAAGAAAGTGCTCATCTATTTCTATGCATTTTGGCCTCATTTATCTCTTATTTAAGATGTATCTTTTTATTTTTAATAAGTTTTTGTTTTATTGTGAAAATACCATACAGAGGGGGTTGCAATTACATGAGCAAGATAATGAGTACATTTCTTATCAAGCATTGTTGCCTCCTTTGTTTCTCCCCAACCATCCCTGCCCTCTCATCTCCATGACTACACTCCCCCCAACCCCACCAAAGTTGTAAAGTTCATTTTTCAACATAGCATTTTGTACATCTCATTGTTGCAATGGGTCCACCTGTATCCCTAGTTAAACAATTAGTTTTTCCCCTTCCCCTCCCCAAACTATACCAACATCAAATACAATATCTTTAAGTTATTGTACAAAAGATTTGCCATTTAACAAAGCAATTTGTGAATACAATGTATCTTGATCAACTCTTAGCTTTACTTCAATTCATTTTCTCTATAGTCTTTATTCTTGAGAAATAATGGCTTTCTTTCAGTTCCTTTGAAGATGTCAATAATCCAGTAATTTGGATTTTGAAAATTTCCCCTTAATTCAAGCAACTTCTAAATTTGGTGGAGTTTCTTTTATTGTTAATATAAAAATCATAGAAGAAGAAAATTGTGTGAAAGATAGCTCAAATGAGTGATAAATTGGCTGTAATATGAAGAATAATTGAGAAGAATGGTTCTTGGATCATTCAGGGAAAATTTCCTGAAATGATTTTTGTGATTCATATTTTCATGGTTCAGAGTGGGTATTCTAGAGATGTGCATAATTTTTATTTAAAGGTGATTATCTGACAAATTAGGAATGAACTTATTAGTTATCTCTTGTATTAGCAAGAGGGATAGCAGTGTGACAGTGTTTATATAGCTTCTCCTTCTATCCTAGAGAACCCCCCTCTGTCCAGGCAGGTCCTTCCTTTCACATCACCTTATCTTGTGGAGGAAAAATGGAAATGGTAAACTTATAAAATCTGTGAACTAATGACCAGTAAATAATCCAACTGATCATTGGTTCACAGATTTTATACTTGTCCTCAAGGGAAAGTAGAATCAAAAACATAGCAAATGTAATATTTCCTGTATTAAAAGGTGCACAGATCTATAATAGAGAGTTCCTTGTTGCTCATAAATGTTTCTTTTTACTACTGTAAACTTACAGGGACTGTAAATAGTACTAGTTATTTGTACAGTATTGTGGGCACCCTGGGCCTCTTATGTCCTTGGGGACTACAGAGTGTGTACAGAAAAGAATTGCCAGAATATCTTGAGGCAGATGAGACCAAATAGGAAAACAAAAGCAGCAACAATACTTCAGGGATTTTGAGTCATGAAACCAACATTTAACAGGCTGGATTGGCAAGGTCCCCAGAGGAGTCAATTCCAAATAGAGTTTAAAATCCATTCAGGGATGAGGTGAAACATGGAAGGCAAATTTACTGTAGTGGAGGCTTTTCATAAAGAAATATTCATTCACCTTGAAAGAGCCAGCTTTTATTCTGAAACTTGTTATCTACGGCTTGGGGTTTAAATATTCTTTTTAACAATAGTGATTTTTGTTAAATTGTATTTTATTTCTTTGTTCATGACAGGGGTTGCTGAGATATTCCTATTTTTGTTTAGAGGTTGTACTGATGAGGAAAATGGGAAGTCAGAACTACAAAGATTAGTGAGTGGACCAAAGTGTGTGTGTTGAGTGATTTCTTCTAAATATTTAGTAGGTGTTGGTAGCTTGAAATTTCTCCTACAATACCTAAATTATATACACTGAATTTATTTATAATACCTCATATTTGAGACAGGAAATATTGTGAGAAATGTATGTCTGTGGAACTATGTGCATTTCCATTATACATATAGTTTTGGAAACAGTAATAATGAGAAATATTTGCTTTAATGGTCATTTATAAGATCATCAGTGTTTCAAACATTGTTTAAGATTTTGAAAATTAGTAAAACTAAATATGAAAATCAAGAAGGGGTCTTCAAGGACCTCGTTAGCCTCTACATTATCCTTCATTTTTGCCTGTCTTCTCTCTATTGTAATTAATTTACTTCCATCAAGCTCAATTAGTTAATGGTATTTTTTTAAATTTCTGTATCACAATTTTGATTTGATTTAGGATCCTTAATATTGAGAAAAAACAAATTAAGCATGTCCAAAAATCTAGTGCATTACTGTTTTGCATTCCTGCTTTGATTTTTTTTTGAATAGGCTCCAGTGATCTTATACTTGCAGTTGTGTTTTTTAACCTTCTCTAAGAAAAAAGTTTTATAGCAATGTTCTGAAATAGGCAGCATATCAAGAAAACAGTTTTTCAGATATGTGTAAAAAATTGCAGGTATGCCAACCTATTTAGGTGGAAAAGTGTGAAATCTATGTATCATTAGATGGAATGTGAAAACAAGTATATTTAGAATCTAATGTCGTTGTTTCTAGTTCATTCATTTCAAACTTTAGTAAAAGTATTATCTAATAGATGTTTGAAGTAAACTCTTTTCAGCATTACCAAATATCCCCTGTCCTAAAAATATAGGCTATTTACATGTGAATGCAAAGGTTTAGCCCTTGAGTCTAACTGAACAATGGTGAAAAATGCTGCAAAACATAATTGTGCTGGTAGCTTTAGTATGGCCTTGTCTGTGATTGTTAGGGTAAATGCCTAAAAGTGGGATTGCTGGGTCATAGGGGGAGCTCTATGTGGAATCTTTTGAGGAACCTCCATATTTCTTTCCTGAGTAGTTGAACAAGTTTACTCCTACCAACAACCCAGATGCCCCTAAGTGGACAAGTAAATCAAGAAATTGTGATATATATATATACACAAATATATGTATATATATATATTATATATGTGTATTTGTGTATCTATTATATATATATTATGAATTCTATGCTTCCATCAGAAAGAATGGTATCTCCCCATTTGTTAGGAAATGGAAAGACTTGGAAGAAATAATATTAAGTGAAGTAAGCCAGACCCAAAGAAATTAGGTCCCATGGTTTCCCTTATTTGTAATAATTAGTATACATATAGGATAATTTTATTGGATGACCAGAAAAAGCTCAAAGGCTATGTTCATATGACCATATAAGTTAATGCTAAATTAAATGAACTCCAAGATATGGACACAAGAGGTCTTTCCTTGTTGTTGTTGCTTTAAATGTACTAAGTGATTTTCCCCCCTTGGAATCTTCTCCCCCCTATGGCATATCCCCTGTTGTCACTGTACAAGTACAGTGGTCCCTGCATCTTGTATATACATTTGTCTAATCTGGGGAGGGGAAGGGGCATAACAAAAGGCTGGAACAATGATACCCACAGGACAGTATATTTGAAATGAACTTTACAACTTCCAGGGGGAGGCAGGAGTATGGGAGGTGGGGGAGGGAAGGGATAATGGGACAACAACAAGGGAAAGGGTAACAATGTTCCACAAGTAATGTATTCATTGCCTTACTCATGTAACTGTAACCCCTCTGTGCAGCATCTTTACAATAAAATAAAATTTAAAAAAAATAAAAGTTTGTAACTATCCCTGGGAGTCATATGACCCAAGCACAGCATCTCATTATGCAGTTAGAATAAAATTTTACAATAAACAAAAATTGAGAAGTAAGTAGGAATGTGCTATAGTCCACTTTGTCATCCAATAAAAATGTACTATTAGACCAAAGACCTGAATTCCTGTTTGGCTATCCAAAAATTATCAGGAGGGTTTTGGTTACATGTGACTGAAAACCAACAAGAGTCTTTTTATTTTTGTCGGTCTTAGGGCTTGAACTCTGGGCATGAGAGCTGTCCCTCAGCTCTTCACCTCAAGACTAGTGCTCTACCACTTCAGCCACAGTGCCACTTCTGGTTTTCTAGTGGTTTATTGGAGATAAGAGTCTCACGGACTTTCCTGCCCTGACTGGGTTTGAACTGTGATCCTCAGATCTCAGCTTTCTTAGTAGCTAAGATTACAGGTGGGAACCAGTGGCACCCAGCCAGCAAGATTCTCTTAGGCAACTTGTCCAGGGTATTGACTGATATAATAAATGACCCCAAGAACAAAGATGAAGTGGAGTGAAGCCAAAAATGAGAGACTTCAACATGAACATTTCAGTGGGGGGAGGTGGAGGGGAGGAGGAAAAATCCCTGACTCTCTTTGGGTATAATTGGAAATGTTCCCAGGACAGTTTTGATTAAGCAGGTCTACAACAACTGTTGTTAGGATATAAATCTAAGGAGATGGAGTATGGTGGTTGATAGCACTTCTGGAAGGCAAGTTTAAGTCCAGAAAGAAGCAAACTGTCAAATAAAGGCATGCTAATTATGAAGAAATAAGTGTAGGAAAAGAGTAGCTATCCCATATGTATAACAAATATGCTCTGTTGTAAAAATTATATGCATGTAGATTACTAGATATAAAACCTCACCTAGTACATCTTAAGCAATTAATGAAAATAGATATTTTCCCTTTCATCTCCTTTTTTACAAGCATACAATTGTTGAAATGACTCTCAGATCTCTTTTGCAACACATCTCTCTACAATCAAGATTAATATATTTCTTCTCCTTAAGAATTCCTTAGATATCACCCTGTGAATGTTCAGAGTCTTGTTTAATTTCCCATGTTCAAGTGTAATGTTTTTGTCTTTTACCATCCACTGTGCTTACTTGTAGATTTATGGGCACATTCTAATTACTACAAATGAGGGAAACCGTGCAACCTATGTTTCTTTGGGTCTGACTTACTTCACTTAATACTTCTTCTAAGTCTTTCATTTCCATACAAATGGGCAATGTCATTCTTTCGATGGATGCATACAATTCCATTGTGTATATATACCACAATTTCTTGATCCATTCTCAGGAGATGATCACAAAGGCTCAATAGTCATGTGCTTATAAGATCATACAAAATTATATTTATTGAAATGAACACCCAGAAATGGAAACAGTGGGGCTTTTGTTGCTTTATTTTTTCTTTCCTCTTTGTAGCTGTTTATGATTTTGTCTTGTATGAAAGTTTATCTGCTTGGGGGTGCGTAAGGGGAACACTAAATAGTGGGATAAAGGGTAACAAATGCAGCAGTGATACTCACTTGACACTATGTTGAAAATGAACCATATAACTTGTGTGGGAGGCTGTTAGGGAAGAAAAAAAACCTGGGAGAAAATGAGAGAGGAGATGACATTGTTGAAAAAGAAATGAACTCATTACCAGACTTATGTAACCATAACCCCTTTATACCTCATCTTTACAGTAAAAAAATTTTAAACAATATCTCTTCAGATTTGAAGCCTAATCAATACAACTAATAAAATAATCCAAAATAAAAATTAAAAACATGTCTTCAATGAATAAGCATAAAGTTAATGAACTTTTTTTTAATGTCATATAGTTGTTATAATCTTACTTTTGCCACTGGACTTTCTGTTTTTTCTATAACTCAGTTTCTTCATCTATTAGATAATGATAAAGTGATTTTTTAAAAATTAAATGATTTTTACAAATCACATAGAAGAGTACTTAAAATAAATAAGATGAAGTTCACACCTGTAATCTTATCTACTTGGAAGGCTGAGATCTGAGGATGATAGTTCATAGCTAGCCTGGGAGAGATAGTCCATGAGACTTTTCTCTCCATTTACCCACCAAAAAGTGAGAAGTGGAGTCATAACTCAAGTGGTAGAGCACCAGTTTTGAGTAAAAAAATCTAAGGGACAGTGCCCAGGTTCTAAGTTCAGGCTCCAACACATAAGAAACAAAGGAAGGAGAAAGAAAGCCAGGAAGAAAGAAAGGAAGGGAGGAGGGAAGGAAGGAAGGATGGAAGGAAGGACGGAAGGAAGGAAGGAAGGAAGGAAAGAAGGAAGGAAGGAAGGAAGGAAGGAAAGAAGGAAGGGAAAGAGGAAAAGAATGAAATTTCTGGAACTCCTTTATTTTGTAAAGACCCTAACCTACCAAATTGTTCTCTGAGGAAAATTCATTATTTAATAACACTAGTAGATATTTACTGAGTATGTATTACCATGTTACCTTGATCTGTAAATGCTTCTTATGTACAGAAGTTTCATTTTAGTTTCTCTACTGATGTTTTCTGAATTTGAAGAATTCATTTGTTTCTTTTTTGTATATATATATATATTCTATTCTTCTCATCTATAAATCTAAAATTAAGTATCATATTTCAATATCACAGCTTCCTTGCAAAGTAAGAAAGATACTATAAAAGTCATGTTACAATAGTGAGCTATAATTATCTTGTGATATTGGGTTGTTGAAAAGAACATATAAGACACTGAGTGTTTTCATTACGCACATGAATCAAAGCAAGAATTAAATAGTTCACTGTAGCTGAGAGCTCTGAGGTTTATTAATTTAAAAAAATAAACATTTTCACAGTGAAATAACAGCACCGTCTGACATACCAAGTTGTCTCTTCAACACCCCCTTTTTTAACAAACATAGGCCCAGGAATGTTACACTCCTCACACTGGCTTAAGGATATTCAGGAGACAGCATAGTTCTATACTGATTGTGTGGGGGCTCTTTGTGTTTTTGAGGAAGAAGATATTACAAGGAAGAATACAGAAGGCACACATGTACTGTTCAGACCTTCCTTCTGGCAAGGATTTGTTGTGTGGCATGTAAGTGACACATGCACTGCAGTGTGCTCACAAGAGTCTCCTCTCCCCTCAGGCTCCCTCCAACTACAGATTGTGCAAGGTGGAGATATTCCAGTCATTCTGTTATTACTGCCCAATGTATGATTTTTTTGATGATCAGATTTGACCTTGGGTACATCAAGACTTCTTTCCTTTTTCTCCCAGGTGTCAGACACATGCTGCTGTCTGAAGACCCCTCTCCCATACCTGCCCTTTAATTCTTCACAAGTATTTCTGCCACTCACATAGATGATTTTGATTGGATGTCTCTATTCCCAATGGAATGCTCTGAATGGATATCCAAATAAGTACTAAAATCAACAACTCTACAGTCAGGATAATAATTTCCCAAGGTTACTGTGATCATAATGATGTCATTAAGTTGTTTTCAAAATCTTAATGAGTACTACACTATCCTGACTATGATGGATGAGTAGTTATTCAGAGGTTACAATTAGTTTGAAAGAAAAATAGAAGTAAACAGAAATAGAGGTTTGTATTGCTTTTCTTACCCACAATGCTGGTTTGGAATGGGTTTGCACCTTCTCTTCGAGGACTCTTCACCTTGTTACTGCTGATGGGACAGAGAGGCTGATTAATTGCTGGACAGTCTATTCCTGTCCAAGGCTGATCAACTTGGTTTTCCTTCAAGAAGAATAATTATAATAGATATAAGATTTTTCTGCATCTTGGAGCTGAAAGAATACATGTGTTTTGGATATTGACTTGAATTCTATTCTTGGAAACAGAGGTTCGATCAGAGAGAGAAAGACTGAAAAAAATCTTACCTTCACTTCCCATTTGTATCCCAGGTTCCTAAATTCTGCTCATAGAACAGTCTCCACACGTGTCAAAAACTTAATTAGTTGATTGTTAGAGTAATTAGGAATATAATTTAATGGTAGTAGGTTGGACTAATGAAGTGGAGCCAATTAGTGAGAGTCAGTGAATCTGAGGATGAGAGCAGAAGTATGAAATGTATTCTAGAACCAACATAGAATCAAGGTGATCTGGAAACCTTTTTAGGATGTTGGAGGTAAATTGTATTCCTATAACTCATGGAATGGCATTATATATTCCTGTTTATCTAGAAGGATCCTCCGAGCCTTCTAAGTGTTTAAGCATTGTAAAGCTTCCTAGACATTTACAAGCTTTCCTCCTGAGGGGGAAAAAAACAGCTACTCAAATCCTATTAGCAGAGGTTATGTAAGTCACCTGAGTCAAGAGAAAAGATACATGTAGAGTTATAGGGAGAAATTTTAAAGAAGATATATTATCACGCTATCAGAATGAGAAATGACTTTGAGGTTGATAGTGAACATATTAATTTTAGAGACATCATTATGGATCATACTAGAGTTATATGGTGAGAAATGCATGTGTTATTCAAACAAAGATGAGTTTATTGTTTTTCAAACATAGGCTCTCTGTGGTAAGTAGAAGGACAGGCATAATCTGTAATGGTAAGAGTTGATGCACCTATTAAAGAAATAAGAACTCAGGACTAATTTTAAATAATGGCCAAAAATAGAAAATTCAAAGACAATTTCTAACTGAGATGGATAGAAAAATAGTATTCCATTGGCTGAAAATCAGAAATTAGATGAAAGAATAACTTGTTAAGATGTAGCTTGCATAAATGAATTATAACTTTAGGGAAAAGTGAGAGAAATCTTGGTACATTTGCTCAAGATTTAAAGCTAAAGTCCTCACTTTTACACTTCTTTCTCACCCTTTTTGCTAGCCTGCCAACATGTATTTTGCCTACTATAAGTCCTTTCAGTGTAGTGTAAACTGATTTCTATAAATGTGTTCTTCTCCAAAGATTATGTCTTAATCTAAGCATTATTTCCCATACATAATGTAAAATAACAGTGATCAACTAAGAGAAGGCACTTTAACATGTTAGGAAAGAGCCTTTACTTCTTCCCTGCCATTAAAAGACATCATGCCACCTTTACTATGGCAAGATTATCCCTGGATAGTTTGAAACAGGTGGAATGTGAAAATCTGGAGCATAGATACATTCATATGTGTTGGCTGCAATTGTAGACTCAGAAGTCATCCTCCAAAACAAGAAAGAAAGAAAGAAAGAAAGAAGGAAGAAAGGAAGGAAGGAAGGAAGAAGGAAGAAAGGAAGGAAGGAAGGAAGGAGGAAGGAAGAAAAGAAAGAAGGAAACTAATTCATTTATTTGACAAATATTCATTGTATAGTTTCTATTAGCTATGCATTGTTTTAGTTGATAGAGATGTAATAGAGATTAATAATCAGAAAATTAGCTTGGTGCAGTACCTCACAGCTGTAATCTTGTATGCAGGAATCAGAGGTTAAAGAGACCAAAGTTTAGGCAAAAAAGCCCAAACAACAAACCTCAAATCCAAAATAAACAAAACAAACCATAAACCCATGAGAATCAATAAATAAGGCATTGTGGTGACACTGCAATCGCATCTACACAAGAAACTGAATAGGAGGACTACGGTCTGAGGCCAGTTCCCAGTAAAAATATTAGAGTGGACAAATCACTGAAAGAAAAAGAAATTAATAGAAAAGAAACAACCACAAAGAGGGAAGGGCTCAAGTGGTAGAGATTAAATCAAGTAGAGATTTAATCAATTGCCTAGCAATTCCAGTTGATTAAGTTCAAACTCTCCAGTATTACCAAAAAGAACAAAACAACAAAAGAAAGAAAAATAGAAAGAAAGAAAGAAGGAAAGAAAGAAAGAAAGAGAAGGAAGGAAGGAAGGGAGGAAGGTAGAAAGAAAGAAAGAAAAGAAATCCTGATGGTAAATTTTACATTCAAAGAGATATACAATACAAATGTATTAATGAGCAATTAACACATTCATAAAGAAGTAAGTTCAATTATATTGCGAAATATGATATAGAATAGAGAATGAGGATTGAAGGATTGAAAAAAATATATTTTAGTCTGGAATGCAACATTAAGAAGATAACATTTGGGGTTGGGAGTGTGACTTAGTGGTAGAGTGTTTGACTCACATGTATGAAAACTTGGGTTTGATTCCTCAAGACCACATAAGCAGAAAAAGCTGGAAGTGGTGCTGTGGCTCAAGTGGTAGAGTGCTACCCTTGAGCAAAAGAAGCTCAGGGAGGAGGGGGAGAAGGAGGAGGAGGAGGAGGAGGAGGAGGAGGAAGAAAACATTTGAGAGACTTGAGTGGGGTAAGGAAATGATCTGTGTGAATATTTAGAAACTCAGGCACCTGTCCACCCATGATGCCACCCGGTGGCAGCTGGAATAAGAAATTCAGTGAAGTGCAATAATACCATTGTTGTCTCTGAGATTATAATTGTTATAGTTTCCTTTTCCTTTAACATGTTCTCTGTCTCCTCTACCTTAGATTAACTCCCAGGCTTTATGGGTTGCTTGTTTTGCTATTCCTGTCATCTAAACCTAGACAATAGTTACTATGTGTTTGAATCTGAATCATTAATTGCGTGGTTATCTGAAGCCATGGTTGGTGTAGCTGTTCATTCATTGTGTATCACACTACACAGGAGTCACCCTGGGTCTTGATGATGGCTAGAAGCAATCCTCTCCATTTGCTTGTAGATTTAGTAGCAGAGTCATGAAGATCCTAGAGATACCAAGGTGTAGTTACTGCTTCATGTTGTTAAATCTTCAAGTTATATTTTCTAGAAAGTGAAATACTTCACTGAATTTTAAATCACAATTAGTATTTGCATATGATTTTATTGTAATTAATAACAGTATGTATTATATATCCTGTATCCAAATGTGTACATATATGTATACACCGATGAATGTATTCCTCTTTTCTGAATACTTACTTCTTTATATTTTCTTCTTTAATGCCAGGAATTAAGAGTATTAAATACAATGTTATGTCTTCTACAAGGTAATGATTATAAGAATACATTTTGGCGATACAGACAGAAAAGGTAAGAAAATGCCAAATAGGCTACATATTGATAAGAAATCTTTCCTACATATAGATTTCATAAGCTTTAAGTAGCTCAAATCTAAAAAAATCACCACACTGCAATGCTTCTTATAATCTTTATATTAAATAGTTTTAAATCAATATATATCAAATATTGATAGGCTTTTTCAAAGAGGGAAGAAATATTTCCTACTCAGTTGTGAATTCTTCTTCCCAAGTTCTGCCTTCCAACACCTTTGAAGAGGAAAGAAATGACCAAAATTGCCCCATAGTTATTGAAAGCAAATGTTCCATTCCATTTGAATGTCAAGTCTCCATTCCAAGATGCAGGCTTACTTTTGACTTCATTCACAATCATATGAGATGATGATGGGAATATAATATTCCTAAGTGCAGAAATAATGCTCAATCCATCTATGTCATCCTGCTCATTGAGGTTCACATAATTTGAGGACTCAATCCATGTCAAGATTATTTTTTCAATCACTTTGTTTGATCAGTTTATGGATCTTCTCCTGTGAGAGGCTATATAAGGTGATGCTTGAGGGGGGAGAAATGCTCATGCCTCTGATCCTAGCTATCAAGGAAGAAAAGGGCTGAGGCCCGCCTTCAAAAAAAGTTAGTGAGAATCCATCTCAACAAATATTCTGGACACTGTGGTATATAACTTTAATCTCAGGCACTCAGGATGTGTAGGTGGGAATGTGAGAGTCTAAAGTCAATCCAGGCCAAAAAGTATAAGATTCTATCTCAAAAATACCAGTGGGGTTGTGGGTCATGTGGTAGAATTCTTATCTACTATGTCATTCTACTACAGAACTTAACCAAAGCAGCCTGGTCTTGACATACAAACAGACACATAGACCAATGAAACATAACCAAGGAATAAACCCCAATGTCCACAGTACTGATTCTTGACAAATATGACTAACCCATGCACTGGAGACAGAGAAGTCTTTTTACCAAATGTCATTAGGAAATAGATTCATGTCCGAATGCAGGTGAGTAAAATTTGACTCATACCTGTCAACTTATAGAAAAATCAAATCAAATTGATTGAAGACTTTCATCAGAATCTGCAACTTACTAGAGGAAAAAAGAGGAAACATTTTAAACTACTGATCTTGGTAACAATTTTTCTGAGTAGGGCTCTGAAAAGCCATAGAAACAAAAACAAAACTGGGAACATGATAAACTGAAAAATTCTATAGAACAAAGGAAATAATTTCAGAGTGCATAGACACACTACAGCACAGGAGTAAGTATCTCCAGACATCCATTTGACCAAAATTTAATATCTAAATTATATAAAGAACACAAAATACTTAATAATGAAAGGTGGTCCAAATAGGCAAATAGACACAAATAATAAATATAAATGGCTAATGCCTATATGAAAAATATTATTATCATTAGTTACTTGGGAAACACAAATCAAACCTACAAGGAGATGCCATTCCCCCATACTTAGAAGAGTGATTATCAAAACCTTGAAACAAGCCAGGCACTCGTAGCTCACACCTGCAATCCTAGCTACTCAGGAGGCTGAGATCTGGATCACCGTTAAAAGCCAGTCTGGGTAGGAAAGTCCATGAGACTTTTATCTCTAATTAACCACCAGAAAACCAGAAGTAGCACTGTGGCTCAAGTGGTAGAGCACTCGCCATGAGCGAAGAGCTGAGGGACAGCACCCAGCCCCAGATTTCAAACCCCATGACCAACAAAAACAACAAAAAGAAACATTTAAGATGCTGATGATGTGGAGAAAAAAATAAAACCTTATACATAGTTGGTGAGAATATAAATTAATACAACTACTAGGGAAGACAGTAAGGAGGTTCCTCAAAATCTAAACATAGAAATACCCTTATGATCTTGCAATGGCAATCCTGAGTATCTGTTGGAAAGGAATTGCATCAACATACAAAGGGTTACTTGTATGCCTGTGCCTAGTGAGGTGCTGTTCAGCCAAGGTGCTTATCAATTGATGAATTAACAATGCAAATTTGATATAAACATTTAATTTATCATTATTATCCATAAACTAGAATGAAATACTGACCTATGAGGCAAAATGAATGGAATTGGAGGACACTATATTAAGTTAAATAAGATCTCAAAAGACAATGATCGCACATTTTCTCTCCTATATGGAAATTTTTTTAAAAAGACCACCATGCAGCACTAGGTTGATTACTAGGATCTAGGAAGGATTCCCGATTAGGGAGTGGTAGAAATGTGGATGAAAATGATCTGTACGCTTATGTATGTACGCATAGAAATATTACAATGAATCCCATCAATCTGTATAATTAATATGTGCTGATCTTATTTACATCTGTAAGCTAAAATAAGAAAATATATAGAAATCAGGAAAATATTTCTGTATGTCTTTCTTCTGGATATTTAAAGAGGCTGGTTGTTAGTTGGCTCATGCCGGTAATTCTAGCTACTCAGGAAACTGATATCTGAGGATCATGGTTCAAAGCCTGCCCAGACAGAAAAGTCTGTGAGACTCTTATCTCCAATAAACTACTAAAAGACTGAAGTGAGAGTTGTGGCTCAAGGAGAGCACGCAAGCCCTGAATTCAAGTGCTAGGACTGGCACACACATACACAAGTGTTTAAAACATTTTTTCCCTGACAAAACAGGGTGATGTTTTTTTCTCTCTATTTTTGCCACAACCTTAGAAATAGTTATACCACCCTTAGAAATAGTTACACCAACCAAAAGATGTGTGTGTGTGTGTGTGTGTGTGTGTGTGTGTGTGTGTGTGTGTGTGTATGTATGCCAGTTCTGTGGATTGAACTCAGGCCTGGGAGTTATCCCTGATCTTTGTGTTCACTCTCCCACTGGAGCCACAGCTCCACTTTAAGCATTTTTGGTGGGTAACTGGAGATAAGAGTCTCACAGACTTTCCTGCCCAGGCTGGCTTTTGGGACTGTGATGCTCAGTTCTTAGTTTCTGAGTAGCTACAATTATAGATGTGAGCCACCAGGAACCAGCAAAAGTTTTTTGTTTTTGTTTTCATTCTTTTTTTTCTTTTAATTGCCAAAGGAAAACTATCAAAAATGGAATAAATGGGATAAAGCACTCGTGGATAGAAAGAAAATGATCACACTCTACTTTTGAACTTGTCTCTATACTTACTCTGAACATCTCTTAGCTTCTTCCTTTCTGGATTTTCACTCAAGATTCTAGATGCCAGTGCCTCATTTTAGTTTGACTTTGGATGCTAAGCCCTTACTCTTTCTATATATGTTCAAGCTCTCCAGATCTATAAGCACTGTTGTCTCAATGGATGTTTACCTTTCTCTATTTATTCATCAATGTCATTTCCCCATTATTTGAGGTAAGGAAGAACTTTTCACACTTTCAAAAGTAAAGAGTCACTAGGGGTTACTATAATTAATCAATTAGCAATTTGACACTATTGCTATAAATAAATCCCTCAAAGCATCATGAAACATGAGTTTTGGGGTGGGGGTGGGGATTAGAGTTTACACTGATGCCACAGAAGGAACTAAAGGTGGTGTAATCACTGGTACACAATGAGGCAGGTTAAGCTGCTTCTTCAAATTTCAGCTCCAGAAATAATAAAGTAGGTTGTTTTCATGAAGAATATAGGTCACTTAAAAAGGAGTTAACTGTCTTTTTTTCAAGTCAATAAATTATGAAAAGAGGAAAATATTTTGTAGCGTCCACTGAGAGCATATTAGGGCTTTTTTAGAGACTGAATAATTAAATGCTTTGCTCAATTATTTGAAGAAAAAATTGCAATAGCTTTTTTGCAAAGAAACCAAATTAGAACAGTGTCAAACTCCACAGAAGTCAGTCTCTAGGGGCACTTGAACAGCAGTCACTCCACGAGTCTTAAAATGACCCATTTGCAATAAGTAGTCAAATTGATTACACTTGGGGATCTTTAAAAATCAGAAATGAGCCCTCAGATAGTTCTACAATTCTGACACATGGATGGCACACAAATGACAGACATACCCACCAGATTTTTTGACTGTGTTTTACCTCTTTTCTTTTATGTGGCTTGGGCAGTTTATATTTGTATATAACTTGTAAGTCAATTGACCATTTTAAACCAAAATGAGCATTATTATAAAATGGAATTGCTCCTGGATAATTATTTTTTCACCCAGATCACTAGATTTATGCACATAAGAGACAGAAAAAAAATCCTTTGTAGGTTTTAATTGTGGTAAGACACATAGTTTGTTTGCTGTTTTCAGATTGCTTTTGCTTTTATGTAGGAAAATAGCTCAGGCTTTTGGTAGATTCTGTCCTACACATAATTATACATTTGAAGCCACAAAGAGGCTGGCCAGTTTCTTTTTTTCTTCTTTAAGAAGAATGAGGGCCAGAAGGAAGATGATGGAGGAGAAGTTGGGGGTTAAACAAGCTCTCCCATAGAAAGCAGTTTTAGTGTTCCAGTGAAAAGTCCTAGACTAGAGAGTCACACCAAGTGTACCATCATAGTACAGAGAGTTTGGCCAGAGAGGAAAAATCCAGACAACTTAGCTAAGGAGACAGATTTGAGCACTTGCAAGTATCTGTGGCAGCCGCTGCTAATATGGCCACATACCTACAGAAAGATTTTGGGAAAAGGCACCAGAGGCAGTGTGCAAGCAGATTCTACTCACTGACAGAAAGAACTGACAAGGAGTGGAAATCTTCATCCTGCTGACCAAAGACAGTCACCAAAACAAAGGGAAACAAAGGGAAAGGTGTGAGTACTCCAAAGACAGCCTCACTCCTCACGGAACAGCAGTGGAAAGGTAGCCCCTCCCTCACCATGGGAGAATAACTCCATCTTTGATACTGATAAAGACCCAGCCAGAGCAGCTGAAGAAAACAATAAGACCCATTCAACAGGTCACAGGAACCTGACTTGCCTGGCTAAGCTCAACCCAGTGGAAAGTTGCCCTTTCCAGGCAGAGTTAGCTCTGCCCAAGGAGAAGTGACTTTCTTCACTGGGTAAACAGAGACAGAGGCTGCCCCTCCCCATTGCAACCTAGGCAGCAGACCCAGCAGCAGGAGGGGCAAAAGAAAAACAATTGAAACTCAGTAAACATAAATCCTGAGAATGGCTCCAGGCTGCGCTCTGTGAGTGTCTCAGGAGCTAGCCCCTCAGGAAAAAACTACTGATTGCTGATAGGCCTCAACCCTACCTAGAACCTAGCCTCATCACAGCAACTCCAAGCAGACATCTCCCTCTTTTGTGACACTCAAAGCAGATCTCCCTCCCACAGAACTAGCCTGGTAGGAGAGTCATAACATCCCTTGTAAGGCAGAGCTTCTTTCTGCCTGCTCAAACAAACTGATTTAAGTAAACAATCAAGCCACAAGGAAACCAAACACCACAAGCAAACCAGAAACTCTACCAAGAGATTGGTTACAGACACAGGAGAGACACAAGATCCCCCCCTCCTCCCACAAAAAAAAAATCGACAAACTCTTTTTCTACCTATTTTAAATTTTTTTAATGTTTCTATTTTTCATCATTTTTAGTTTTTTTTTAAATTCTTTTTACTCTTTTCCCTTCTGTTTTTTTTTTGCATGCCTTAATTGCAATTCTGTTCATTTCCAGATATATACCCATCTTTGATTATTAGACCTTATCATTCATGGTGTGCATTAAGATATCGTTAAGATATAAGATAGTGATTACTCAATTCACAAGCTCTCAGAATTAACTCTAATTGTAGGATTATTTATTTATACTTATATAATTTTTGTGTTTCATTTTTAATTTTTTTATTTTTTCCTTTTTGCTTTCTCTCCCTCCTCTTTTCCTACTATCTTTTTCCTCTCTCTGAATTTAGGTCTTGTGGTTAAATTCCCTCTCTCCTTTTCCCTCCCTTATTCCTCTAATCTTATTTTCTCTCCACAATTATCCCTAAACCTATTAATTTCTGTCTGCTGACTCCTCCTCTGACTTTCTTAGTCCATTGATCCATAGTTGTTTGTTGTTGAACTAGATTGCATATGTTGAACTAGATTGTATCTGTACTCATTTTGGCTGGGTCAAACAATCTGTGCAACTACAGGGTTCTGGTTGATGCTTGCCTTAAAATAGTGTTCTAGCACAGAAATGGTTTTGCTTTCATACCCAAATGGACAGAACAAGCCAGAGAAACACAAGAAAAATGGCAAGTCCAGGTATCTCAACTCCCACTCATGATAATCAGGCACAGAGCAGTTAATGAATAATCCATAGGATGTTCCCAAAATGCTGTACAAACAGTACTGTTAAACATGCTGAATGGAAAGATTGAAAGCCTGCAGAGATCTCTGTATGAGCATGATAGGGGAATGCATGAGCATGATGAGGCTAACCAAAGATTAACACAGAAATTTCAAGAAAATGAGGAAGCTAATCAAAGATTAACACAGGAATTGTGTGAGTGGGAGGAGAATAAAGATTAATAGAGGCATCCATGAAATCCACAAAAAAAAATCTGGAAGAATCCATGGAGGCCACAAAGAGAATACAGAATGAAGCCTAAGAGAAGGAAAGAGAGTCCAATGAAACAATAACCAATCAACTAAGGGATTGGAGAATGAACAAAGACAACCAAATCAAGGAGGTAAATAAGTCCATACAGGATCTAAAACAGAACACCAACAAAGAATTTGAAGCAATTAAATCTGACCAATTAGAAGGAAAGGAAATTTAAACAAAAGTAGAAAGTCTTGACAACAGGTTACACCATGCAGAAGATCGAATCTCTGGGATTGAAGACAGCCTAGACATTATAAAGTCTTCAAGACAAATCCAAGAAATATGACAGATTGATTAAATATTTAGAAGACACAATAAGAAGGCCTAATTTAAGGCTAATAGGGTGTAAGGGAGAACCTGGAGACAGAAATTAAAGGTCTAGGAAATTTATTTAACAGGATCCTAGCATATAGTTTACTATATAACTCAGGAAGGACCTCCTTTGTAGCTAGTAGAAAGGAGTGCTTAGATTACTATTTTCTGTAAATTAAGTAAACATACCATAGGTCAATTTAATATTCAGCGCTTGAAAAGGGAATTATTCCTGAGTCTGGAAACAAAATTTCAGAAGAATGATCTGAAAACAATCTTTTGCTTGGTGTGGTAAAAAACATGACACCTAAAATTTGTCACTAGGCCCTTTTTAGAATGTACTTCATTGTATTTGTTCCAAATTAATTGCTTCTTTTCAGTTTTTATACAAAGCACATGTATTTTAAATCCCCCTTGTTTAAAGATGATGAAAACGAAGAGACTGATTTGGATACAATTCAAACTTCTTGGCAGACTCCTAACAAGAGTCAGTTGTTAATCAAATAATATCTTTTTTTGTCTTTTTGCTTTATTTTCAATCTTTAAACCAATGTTTAAATCAATTGCCCATCTATCTTTGAAGCAAACTTTTATTGCCTTCTAAACGATAATATCAAGAAAACATCACTTATCACAAATTAAATGTCCTTTGTGCAGAGCATTTCTATTTCCAATGTTTATTTCTGCCCATGTCAACATTTTCTATTTTGATGTAGAAAGCTGTGATATGTCTTTTTCTTTACCTATAATGTGGATATTTCCTGAAGTTAATAATTAAGGTATCAATTAATATATATCCATTCTTATATACAAAGATTCTTCTGGACATATATGCTCAGTCTATCAGTATGTTCTACTGTCTGCTACTTTCTATGTTCAGCATCTTAGAACATAAATTTTTAAGTGACTATAATATCTTTCCCTCCAAACAGACTAGTACAGGCAAGAGTTAGTTGAAGCATAAAAGCTTCCTAGTTGCTGGTCAGACTCAGACTCTTTGGTATAAAGAATTGTGCTGCAACCTCCTGGACATGAAGGGCACTGTTACCATTGCATGACAGTCTCCTGTGGTACCCAGCTGGGATACTGTTACCATAGCACTGAAAGACAAATTGAGCAACACTCTACAATGTCAAAGGATCTTACATTTTTTCCCAATAAAGTTGTCCGTGTGTATCTGACAAATAAATCCTGTGATGGCTTATTATTGATTATAAAGTATTGCTGATTCTTCAATATAATCAGGGAAAGTTATTTTCACAGGAACACAGTTTTTCATTTATTACATTTATTTTGCCTGCTGAAGAGTGAATAATGAGTGTAATTGGAAACTGATTGATTCAGTTTATTGAGAAAAGTTAAAACCCGTGAATATAGACTGTTTCTATTCTAATCCTATTTCTAAAGTACCTAATTGAGCACATGCATTTCTTTGCAAGCTTAGAGATGCATTTATAATTAGTTACTTGGGAATCATGAATAGCAAATTTTCATTTTTCTTGAGGCCATGTGTAAGAAGGTTTGCATTTCCTACCAGATGTTTGGAATTAATGTTACTGACCTCACTATATGCTGAGATGGAGGATCGCATGAGTTGACAATGGTAACATATCTTCTATAACCCTCATCCCAAAACACTAGTGTTTTGTTTTGCTAAGTTTCAGTTGCTCATGGTCAACCATAGACCAACCTATGATTTCTCTTGGCTCACTCAAAAGATTATATTGATATAATATTTGCTATTGTATATAGTTGCCCTTTTTCTATTTTCTTATTAGCTGTTTTTAATCTGCTCTTAGTGTACATACATAAAGTTTATCTTAGATAGATATGCATAGAAAAAATTAGCATTTAGAAGACTTGATATGATTCACAGCTTTAGGAATCCACTAGGGACCTTAAGTGGGGATTCTCTAGCCATTCTATAACCATACAGTAGGGCTTAAAGTCATTGCAACACCTGAACTGATAATCAGATTTCTACTACTATGACTTTAAGGTATATACTAATTCACATGTGTATAGAAATTTGAAAAATGCTCACCTAAGCAAATTATTTGTGCCCAATGGGTTAAATTCATTACCTCCAAATAATTTCTGACAAAAACTCACATAGAAAAATGTGTGTAAATAATCCTGGTTACTCAGGATGAGGCATAGATCTGGAGGATGAGGGACAAGATCAACAGGAAAAAGTTAGAAGACTTTAATCTCAGCCTAACACAGTCATGAATTCCTATAACCAGTGCTATGCAAGAGATATATATAGGAAGATGGAGATTCAGGCTAGACCTGGGCAAATACACACAACCCTTTGTGAAAAATAATTAAAGCAATATAGAGTTGAAAATGTGTCTCACGTGGTAGAGCACCTATGCAGCAAGTGTGATCGCAATACTGCTAAAATGTACTACCACTACTATCACTACTACTACTATCATTACTACTGGTAGTACTATTACTAATAATAATGTCCACATTTTTTCATCATGTCTTTCAAATTATTTCCAAATCACTAAAGTAAAAAAAAAGACAATAATGTTTGCCACTTGTGATTCTGGATTGTGACACCATACGTTTTTAATTTCCATATTTATCCAACTCAATGACAATCTAAAGAATATAAGTAACTTGCACAAGGGAATCTAAAATAAAAATTGTAGATATAGCTTTGAGTCAGATCTCCTTAAAATGACCTCCCTTACTACTTTATTAAAACTTAAGGGCAATTTTCCTCTAGCAAATACCTTTTCTTCTGATTTCACTAACAACGTAATTTTCCATTTTTAATTGTGTCAGCATCCCCCGCCCCCTTCTTACTGTATTGGTAACTCAGGTCCTTACACTTGATAGGCAAGTGTTCTACTTGAGGTGCACCTTGTATTGAAGGTTCATTTTTAATTCACTCCATTTCAAATACAAATTATAAAGTATTTCAGATATTGAACTAAAGTTGCAGAATTGTATAATATAACTAAAAAGTGAATAGAAAGCAAAACAAGATCATTTGTGATAACATTCATGCTGATAGCATTAACCACAAGACACATGACAAAACCTTACAAATAGTCCTAAAACTTGTAAATAACCCCTTGATCTCATCACCATTCCTATACCTGCTCCAGAGACAAATAGAAGGCTAAATTTGTGCTTAGTAACAGGGATGTGTTCAGTGCTATTTCTATATCGTATTGATTAGTTCCTTGGGAAGTAGACACTGAGGTAGAGTTAGAGTTTGAAGTCGCTGTGACAGTTAAATCAGAGGTGATGTATGGCAAGAGAGAGTAGGAATAGATCAATCATTCCATAGTTTTATCCTATTTTTTCAGTCACCACAGTTATCCTTGTTTGATACCCTCTACTCTACTTTTTATTATTTATTGTCCTTAATTTAGGTTTAAATGATTATTTTTCTTAAATTTCATTGATTTCATTGCTTATGTTTTCTCTCATATATGGATGTAATATTTCAAATTTCTACTTACATGTTACTTTTCTTATCCTAATACTGATAAATTATATTTCAATTTGTATTCTATGATCCATTTTAATTTGTTCCACTTGCCATAAACAGTGCATTTTTATTGCAAAATATTTGGTGATTTTCCATTATTCATTTCTATTTAATTTCATTGAGGTCTGAGAGCATTCTTTGTAGGTTTTCAGTTCTTAAAATTTTTCTAAAGTGTGTTTTATGACCCATGATATAATTTATCTTGGTAAAATGCTATGTGAGCTAGTGAAGAATGCATATTCTGCTGTTGTTTGACTGAATATATTATAAATGCCAATTATTAGATCAAGTTGATTGATGATACCCTGCAGGTCAATGCAGCTTTACTTATTTCCTGTCTGCTTGGTCTTTTAATTACTGAAAGAATGTCAAATTCTTTAGCCAAAATAAAAAAAAATCTACTCTTCAGTCTTTTCAATTTTGTCTAATAAATTTTGATACTCTGGTATTAGTATATATGTCAAAGTTTGTTATACTTCCTTGAGAACTATTCACTTTAACATTAAATAATGGACTCTTTTCCATCTTTGGTAATTTTCTGTATTGTAATGAAGTTTTTTGGAGTTTTACTTGTTACTTGTTATGAAAGCTGATTTTGTGCAACTAATACCATGCTTTAATCTTTGATTAGTATTGTCAAAATGCATCTTTCATGATTCATTTATTTTAAGCTACCAGAATCCATATATAATAAAATAAATTTCTTATAGATTACATAGAAATAAGTTTTATGTTACTGACACTTTCTGTCTTTTAAATTCCTTCCTTCCTTCCTTCATCGGTCATGGGGCTTGAACTTTGCCTGGGTGCTGTCCCTGTGCTTTTCAGCTCAAGGCAAGCACTCTACCACCTGAGCCATAGAACCACTTTGGGTTTCTGGTAGCTTACTGGGGATTAGAGTCTCACCGTCTTTCCTGCCCAGTCTGACTTTGAACCAGGATCCTCCAATCTCAGCCTCATTAGTAGCTAGAATTATAGACATGAGCCATTGGTGCCTGGCTAAATTCATGTCTTATATAACATTTTAGATAATTGTTGTTTATATTTAGTTGTATTATCATTTACCAAGTTTATAATTATTATACTTGGGCTATATTTTAAAATTTTCTGTTTAGTTGTTTGAACTTAACATTTTTATGATTCCATTTTATCTCTATTGTTAACAAAATTAAAAGAAGTTTGCAATTTAGTATATTTTCAAATTATTTTCTGCCATTTATAGCATTCATTGGAAGTGATATATAATGCCATTATATCTCTTATTATCATATCAGCTATATTTCCAATTCATATTAATAATTTCCTCTCAAGTTTTCAGTGTGAAAATTAAACTAGTCTACATTCATTCTTTATTACTTCCTTGTGTAATGAGTATTTTACATTGTAATTCCTTTATCCTGTCTCTTATGTTCATGTTTTCCATTGATTCATGGGCTATATAACCTAGTACTTTAAATGTTGACTTTCTTTTATTATGAGAAATGAAGAAAGAAGATTCTGGCATGTTTTATGACCATATAAGATGATACTAAGCAAAATGAAACCCAAGATAGGGATACAAGAGGTTTTATCTTTGTTGCTGTTGTTTTTAATGTGCTTATAATGTACTATGTGATTGTTTTTTGTTTCTTTGTATGTTCTTCCCCCATGGTACAACCCCTGTTGTCACTGTTTTTTATTCCCATGCCTGGCATCTTATATATACATTTTTCTAATTTGGGGAAGGGAGGAGAAATAACAAAATGCTGAAATAAAGTTAGAAGATGACCCGTTGTAACAATGAGATGTACAAGACACTTTGTTGAAAGCCAACTTTACAACTTTGAGGAGGGGAGGAGTTGAGGAGGTAGGGAGGGAAGGGATGGTAGGGGAAAAACAAAGAAGGGGGTAACAATGCTGAATAGGAAATTTATTCATTACCTTACTCATGTAACTGTAACCCCTCTCTACAGTATCTGTACAATAGAAAATATATATTAAAAAAGATTCTAACATGTTCAAGATGGAACTGTAACTATGTGCTTCTTTTTTCCATGTGTGTGTGTGTATTGCATCAGTTCAACTATGTATGATTGTGTTTATTAGCTTGATACTTGAGCCTTTTTTTCATAGATTCTGTTTCGAAGGTTGCTTTAGGTTAACAGCAATACTGAGAAGAAAGTAAAGATTTCTTGTGTATCATCTGACCCATATAGACATAGCTACTTCATTATCGGTGTCTCCACCCAAACAGCCAATGTCATAATTGACAAACTTACATTGGCTTTTCATCATCTCCTGGTTCCATACTTCATATCATGGTTTATTCTTTCTTACTTTTTGTCAGATTTTTAAATTCCTCACTGGATCAGATATATCATTACAATGACTAATATTTGCTTGAATAGTTGACGAGGCATTCCTGCATTGCAACCCCATTTGAATTGATCAACATAGATGCTGTAAATCTGGAAAGGTTTATAAAATATCAGCACAAACAACTTGGACTTCAATGAATCCAAACTTACACTGCTTAGCTCCACTAAGCAGTGTAAAAGCGGGTGTGATTTAAAGTATCTCTTTAGCATGATTGATCTGACAGGCAAGTGTGTGATCAGTGGAACCACTCAGTCAGACAGTAGGCAGACACTGGAGTAAAACACTATTTTAGAAAAGGATTATAGATCTATACATAGCACACTGTCTATATCTGTATAAACAGAAACTCAAATATAGTGGACCATTGTTTCCATTCTCTAGGACATATGATCGCGTCCAGATGGTGTCAGAATGATATGTTGCTCATAGTGGCCTAGAGATTAATTATCATCTTTATTAAGAGTTTACTTTTTCTTTCATCCATTGAAATACCTAGTATTGGGAAAGGTTAGCAAGATGTCACATAGATAAGTACAATTTTGCTACAACAAATAAAATTGGGCATAACCTGGTCATAGCATATGTTGCATTTATGCCTTAATTTCCTCAATAATTGGCCTTAAATACCCATTTTAAGTGAATTAGTAAATATGCTCTAACTATCTTATTATCACCAATTATATAGGAAATTTCCTGATGTAAGAATTATCCACGCACAGAAAAAAACTATTTATTTTTTAAAATGGCACAGTTTAGCACCTGTATTTAAAATCTAAAAAGATAAGAGAGAAACATAGTCAGCAAACAGAGTGAATTATGAGTGAGCCAAAATAACTTGTAAATTAATTCAGTGTTACACAAGGTTCAAATGTTTTGTCTTTTTAGTATGCTCTTTGTTGTCCATGTTATGATTTTGAGAACTAGAATTGAAGGATGTATAAGAAACTCATAGACAAAAATCACCAGAGACAGTGATAGACAATGCCCTCAGTGAGAAACAGAGGCAAGTAGCTTGCCAATTAGGCTGCTAAATAACTACAGGTGTTTCTTTTCTTTTTCTTTTTTTAAATCTTGTGCAGAGGATATGTGAGATGTTAAAAACATGACAGGAGGTACTACCATTGCAGGACTGTTTGTCTATATAGCTTTGCTGCTCATTTCAGCTTGCATTTAGATTATTGCTTTTATCTTTGGCATATCTTAAAGCTTGTTGATTATTTACTATTAATATTTAGTGAATTAGGGGCTGGGAAGTTGTCTCAGTGGTAGAGTGCTTGCCTCTCATACCTGAGGCCCTAGGTTCAATTCCTCAGCACCACATAAGCAGAAAAAAGCCAGAAGTGGTGCTATGGCTCAAGTAATAGTGTGCTAGCCTTGAGCTGAAGAGCTGAGGGACAGCACCCAGGCCGAGAGTTCAGCCCCCAAGACTGACCAAAAAAATAGTAAATTAATTATTTAGATTTTGCCTAAAATCCCGATACCACTTGCTTAATCATCAATTTTTATTTAATGTACTCTATGAGTTTTGCCTAAATCTCATAAACTATCAACTAACCTATTGTGTGATGACCACTTTTATGAATAACATTCATAATATTTGCATTTTTTTTAACTTTTTTTTTGGTTGTTTGTGGGGCTTGAACTCTGGGCTTGGGGCCTGTTCCTGAGCTCTTCAGCTCAAGGCTGGTGCTCTAGCTCTTGAGCCACAGCACCACTTCTGGTTTTCTGGTGGTTAATTGGAGATAAGAGTCTCATGGACTGTCCTGCCCTGGCAGGCTTTGAACCTTAATCCTCAGATCTCAAACTCCTGAGTAACTAGGATTGCAGGTGTAAGCCACAGTGCTCAGCTGCATTCTTTCTTTTCTATTACACAATTTGGGACACTTGGGTCCTGAAGTTGTAAAAATGTATATATACATATATGTATGTATATATGTTATTTGTATTTATATGTATATATACATATATGCATAAATACAAATAAATTCACACAAATGTATGTATGTATGTATGTATGCATGTATGTGTATACATACATAGATAGGCACATACATTGCCAGAAAGTAGCAAGACAAGGAAAATAGGTTGCCCACATCAGAAACACACATGTTTATGAATTCAAGTCTTATAGACATATTATTAGTAATTTTGATAAATTTAATTAAAAATGTTAGTTTTCACATTGCAACAATAATACCCACTTGACAGTATATTAGAAATGAACTTTATAACTTCAGTGGTGGGGGTAGGGAATGGAGGGAGGGAAAGAATAATGGGAGAACAAAAAGTGAGGGGGTAACGGCTCCACAAGAAATGTACTCATTGTCTTACTCATATAACTGTACCCTTCATGTAGCATCTTTACAATAAAATAAAATTTTAAAAAATGTTAGCTCACAGAAGAGAAAAAAATTGGTAAAATGATGCAGAATGTGTTTGATAGATAACCTTGAGTACATTCATATAAAAGTAGCAACAAAAAGATGTTATGTGATGTAGAATAAAAAGAAATAAAGGACAGAATGAAAAAAAAGAATAACTTTGGGGTAAAACAGAGATGATATTGTTTACAGGAAAACATTATTTAAAATTAAGATGTAAGTTTGTGTGTTTTACTACATTTAAGCATTTTAACTCATCTTTGGCCAAGGCATAATATTTTGTAATTGATTCACTTGTCATATCTATTTAATGAGATATAGATTTGGATATTATTGAATTAACTTCAAGAATGAGTCCAAATTCCTGGGTATTTCTGAATTGTTGTAAAACTAAGTTTGATTTTATAGATAGCACTTTGAAACATATTATATGGGCAAACATATATGAGATCATTACTCATATTTAATTTTATTGTTCATTGTAATTGCCTGTGAATAACTGATTACCCAGAATGCCTTTCACACACAGTATTGCTTGAAATTAATAAGTACCAAAATGAAGTACGCCTGTGATAGATGAAATACTGGAAGAATTTACCATCTGGTGTAATGATTCAATACAAGGGATGAGTAATGAGCTGTGAAACATATAGCAAAGCATACATTGAACATCTATAATAGATTATGATAGAAATAGAAGCATAAATTTGTGAGAACAAGTCTAAGTGACCTTGTCAAAGTGTATCTTTACTATATATTAAAGTTATTTTATTTCAACTGTGTCATTAGAAATTTGGTTCTAATAATTGCATTTACATTGCTAAATGAGATTGAAAATTATACATATAAATGGAATATCATGTAAGAGTTTGATATATGTATTCATTCTAATATTGAAATCAAGGTAGACACCTTCTAATATTGAAATCAAGGTAGACACCTACTTCATCAATTATTTTCATTGTTTTGTGAAATCATTCAAAAGACCTTTTTATTAGTTTTATTTTAAATAATTAATTAGTTTGCCAGTACCAAAGCTTGAAGATTGAACTCATAGCCTCATGTTCACTAGGCTTACTTGACAAAATGGACTAAGGAGTATAGAAAGACATAGCAACTGTTTATAATCAATATCACATATAAATGCTTTACATATTGAAAATACAACATATGTTTTCAAACATAACCTAACAATTATGCTGAGGTATTTTATCAACCATAAACTCTACACTTCTTTTCTTTTCTTTACAATAAAAACTAAAAGAAAAGAAAAGAAGTGTAGAGTTTATGATTTTTGTCTACACACTGGGTAATTTACAGAAAAGTTATTTTTTTCACAGTTTTTCCAGTTTAATATCATGGTGGAATTATTTAATGAATATCTTCTGACTATGCTGAAGCATAGTGGATGGTGAAAACGAAATAGAACCATTGCTATAGCGTCAAATCTATTCCTTTATCAGGAACCCATTTTTACTTTTACTAACCCACATTTGCAGTGGTACCATTAATTCATCCCTAACCCAATCTCTTAGTCTCTGTAGGTTTTACTTTTCACCACTGTTGAAGTGAAGATTAAGTTTATCTTATATTAACTTTGGAAGATACTTTGAACCAAGACTAACTCCTTAGCCAGTCCTTAAAACATTAAGAAGAGTCTTCCCTTTAAAGAAAGTTAGTTAATTGTTTTGTCCCATATTTTTTCTTCACTTTTATCATGAATATTTGTGCTTTAAAGAAGATATTGCAGCATAGACATTGATCAACATAATTGTATTTGTTAAATGGTAAAAAGAACTCAAAAATATTATAACATTTATTATAAAGAAGCAAACTAACATTATCTCACGCAGTGAATCATTTTACAGAGAAGCGAAAATCTAGTTATTTAACAAAAATCTCTGCATAATAAATAAAATTTTATTAACTTTAGTCCTTATGTTGTGCATTATATTTCTAGACTAGGTCTACATATTTGTTTCTTTGTAACCTGAGCATAGCTATCCCTTCTTCCTCCCCTTCCAATTCCATTGTATTATTCTGTTTGTGGATTTGAGCATCTTTTAAATGTTTTTACACATATAATTGAATTTATGTAATTATTACATAGAGAAATAATCATCTGGGATTTCTGGTTAAAGGGCTAATCTTTAAATTATACCTTATAAAGATGGTAAACTTGATACAAAAAACAGAATTTGTGCTAAAAAAAAGTACTGGCTAGTCCCTTGGTCTAGGCATGGATTCCCATTAGGAAAACACAATGTTAAAGTTGTTTTGGTTAATATAATTTATATGTGCTAGAAAACTTAAGAATGGAAACTAGTGCTTCTTATGAGTTTTGTTGATGTTCCAGTGCCAGTAATTTTACTTAAAAAATAATTGTACCTAAATAAGAATCAAGAAAAAAACAAATACAATTCAGAATACTTGTGTTCATGTATTATATTTGCTATGGTCATCAGTAAAATTTTACTCCATTTTTATTTGTTAATTTAACAGTCAAAAATTCAATGATTTCTTTTTATCTGACCTGAGTTTTAAAGATTAACACCTGAATTGTCTAACCAGGAGGCTGGCTAGTATCTGATAAGTACAAAAACTCAGAGAATGGATGAGGCAAGACAAGTCCTTAGTTATGTAAAGGTGAAATCCCGTCAGAAACTATAATTTAAGCCAGGTGCCAGTAGCTCATGCCTGTAATCCTACAGGCTGAGATCTGAGGATCGCAGCTCAAAGCCAACACAAGCAGGAAAGTCCATGAGACTCATCTCCAATGAATCACTAGAAAACCAGAAGTGACGCTGTGGCTCAAAGTAGTAGAGTGATAGCCTTGAGCAAAATAATTCAGGGACAGTGCCCAGGTCCTTCAAGCTCATGACTGACAATAAACAAACAAACAAATAAAAAGATCTATCATTTGCAAAGTGTCAAGTACCAACAGCAACAACAAAAAGAAAAAAGAAAGGAAAGGAAAGGAATACAGTTTAAAGGATCAAAGTAACATTTTAAAATGAAATGATTCACTCACTGTTTTCTCTCCACTGACTTTTTCAAGAATATTCTCAAAAAATGCTATCATATCAGCTACTCTACAATGCTGGGTAACTTCATAATCTTGCAGCATTTTTTTGTAAATTGATGACAGACACTAACATATTTTTGTCCCAAGTTTCCTTCTTTTCCCTCTCACCTTTCTTCTTTCTAACCCATAATTCCAATTGCATATACATTATTTCCAGTCTGCATTATTTTCTTTATCCTTCCCTTCCCAAATCTTAGTTTTAATTCCACTCATAGCTATTCCATTGAGACCAATATCATGCCAATATTTCAAAAAAATTTCAAGTAATTTGTAGATGTAATTCCTAACTCCAAAACAGTGTTTTCATTCTACTGTATAGTGGAAACTTAAATGTTTACTGAACACTACACTAAACATTTTTTATTTTATTTTATTTTTAATTTTTATTTTTTTATTGTGAAAATACTGTACAGAGGGGTTACAATTACATGGGCAAGATAATGAGTGTATTTCTTATCAAGCATTGTAGCTTCCTCCTTTGTTTCCCCTTCCCATCCTTTCCCATACTCCTCCCACTCCCCCACCCTATCCTCTCCCCCCCCCACCAAAGTTGTAAAGTTCTTTTTTGACATAACGACTTGTACTTCTCATTGTTGTAATGGGTCCACCTGTATCCCTACGACTGTATTCAAATGTTTTTTTTCTTTCATGCGATTGTTTCTAATGCATTTATAAGATTATTTCTTTGTTGCTTTGTATGTCCCTCCCCCACAGTATAACCCGTGCTTTCACTCTATATGATGTTGGTATAATTTATGGAGGGGAAGGCAAAAAACATTTTATATTTTAAAATTAGTCAAGTTTTCATATTTTGTATAGAGTAATTTGCAGTAACATTTCCATTTTAAAGAGGAATGGATAAGAGAAACATATATTAAAGAGAGGAATCTGATTTTAGAACTTGTGTCCTAAACCAGATCATCTCCAAGAATAGAGTTTTATAGACTTTTTTTCCCCATTTGATAGTCTAAAATACCTTAGACAGTTTTGGCATTTGTATTCATCATAGACCTCTTGACAAGCAGACTAGAGAAGATGCTAATGGAAGGTTATGCGGGATTGGTTGCCATGATTAAAAAGGCTGACAGATTCTACCATCTGCCAAAAGGCAATGCTTTTGATAGAATTCAGTCCAGGTTCAAAGGCTTGAGAACAAGGAAAGTGGATACTTTGCCTTTAATACACTTCAGATACTCAACAGATGAGATTATGCTGACCCACATTGAGGATGGCAATTTGCTTTACTGAGCCCACTGATTTCAAGTGCTAATCTCATCCCGTAATGCTCTCACAGACACAGACACATAATTAGGTCCCCCATGACCCCGTCAAGTTGAGTCTAAAATTAACCATCACTGTATATCAGTGATATACTGATACATTATATATTCTCTCTCTCTCTCTCTCTCTCTCTGTAAGTAACTGAGTTCAAACTTAATGCCTCATATTCACTTGGTGTGTTTCTTAATAACTGGTGTTTCACTACTTGAGTCATACCTCCAGTCCATTTTGCTGGGTATTTGGAGATGGAATTTCACAGATTTTTTTTTCCTCAGGCTAGCTTTGAGCAGAGATTCTCCAGGCCTCAGCCTAGGATTCCAGGTATCAGACAACTCTCATCATATTTTATCTCTTTATCTTCTAACTTACTATACTAATCAAATCTTTTATGAAAAAATTTTATTTTTTGGTCAAATGGTTAAGATAGCATACTGATACTTAGGAAGTATCTCCATGTATAATGGTCAGTCTTTCTTTTCTTTCTAATCATTAAACAAGGATGTGTATCTTGGCCAAAGACATGATTTGTTGCTTTTTCTTTTTCTTAATTATTACATAGAAGTTTTGTTATCACAATAACAGAACTTTTGCTATAGCATATATTAATGCCAGTTACTTTATTCCTTAATAATAGAATGAACTTCAATAATATAAAGGATTTCTAGTAGGAAGATAATTCCCAAGTAATTGTTTGAACACAATAAGAAATAAACAGGAATTAAAGTAATATTTTTGTTCAGTAGTTGAAAATATTGTTCATGATTATTAATAGAGAAAAAAGGATCCATAATTGCTACTGGCCTCCTTAGAAGATAAATTGAGGGTGAGTCATGAGTTTTGAAATATTGGCAATTAAAGGAAATTTGAATCATCTTTCCAAATTTTTCTTTAAAGCAGTTATTATTATTGTAGCTCTTGCTAGGCAAGATTGAAGCAGACAGTTATGTCAAGTTAAGACAAATTATGTCAAGAGGTTCCTGGGATAAGTAGAAGGCTAAATTTGGTCACTAGTAAAAATATTTTCAGTTGATAAATTTGCCTTACTTTATGTTTTTCCTCCCTGGATAATTGAGAACAAGAGGTATTTAGAATCAATATTTTAAATCATGCACTCATAAGAGTATGGAAAATAACAGTGATGAGTGAGGACATAATTGTTTAGTTTGTTTCTCAGTATTATCTTTCCTGGTAACACAATTATCAAAGGCAAGAAATTATTTTTGGTTCTTTCTAATTGTCCTCACTAAATTCTTTCTTTTGTATACTGAATGACTTCCATTTCAAAACAGGCTCCCAGGAGACTTATTAATCAAAACTCAGTACATTCTCTTTCATTATATCAAAGGACTCCTGCCACCAATCTATTTTCTGGCATAAAAGCAGACAGACATAAAATATTTCTAGATTCAGCAAATCTCTAAATATAATGCTGAATAAAGCAAGAATAACCTTTAGATGATGCATTATTAATGTTATATCAAGTATTATCAATAATAAAACATTTAGAAATCTATGAGTCAGGCCTGTCACTGGTGGCTCATGACTGTAATCCTAGCTACTCAGAAGGCTGAAATCTGAGGATAGTGGTTCGAAACCAGCCCAGGTAGAGTTACATGAGACTCTTTTTTTTTTATTGTGAAAATACCTTCCCACCCTTCCCACCCCTTCTCATCCCTCCCTCCCCCAAGCCAAAGTTGCAAAGTTCGTTTTTCGGACATTATGTCTTGTACATCTCATTGTTGCAATGGGTCCACCTGTATCCCTATTTAAACGATTTCTTTTTTCCCTTCCCCTCCACAAATTATACCTACATCAAATACAGTGAAAGCAGGGGTTATACCGTGGGGGAGGGATACACAAAGCAACAAAGAAATACCTTATAAATATGTTAGAAACAATAGCAAGAAAGAAAAAACAACATTTGAGTCCTTATCTTGGGGTTCATTTCACTTAACATCAACTTATCTGACCTTTTCTGCTTGAATCAGACATGTACTAGTTATTGCAAATAAGGGAAACCATGAGACCTATGTCACTTTGGGCCTGGCTTACTTCACTTAATATAATTTTTTCCAAGTCTTTCCATTTCTTTACAAATGGGGCAATGTCATTCTTTCTGATGGAGGCATAGAATTCTATTGTGTGTGTGTGTGTGTGTGTGTGTGTGTGTGTGTGTGTGTATCTCACATTTTCTTGATCCATTCATCTACTGAGGGGCATCTGGGTTGGTTCCATATCTTAACTATGGTAAATAAGGCTGCAATAAACATAGTTGTGCTGGTAGCTTTAGTATGGTCTTGTTTGTGACCATTTGGGTAAATGCCCAAAAGTGGGATTGCTGAGTCATAGGGGAGCTCTTTGTGGAGTCTTTTGAGGGACCTCCATACTACTTTCCAAAGTGGTTGAACAAGTTTACACTCCCACCAACAATGCAGTAGAGTTCCCTTCCAGCACTGTTGTTATTAGAGTTCTTGATTATAGACATTCTAACTGGGGTGAGGTGGAATGTCAATGTTGTCTTGATTTGCATTTCTTTATGGCTAGAGAACTTGAGCATTTCTTCTTGTGTCTATTGGCCATCCTTCTTTCCTCTTCAGAGAAGTTTCTCTTTAAGTCTTTAACCCACTTATTTATTGGGCAGTTATTTCTTTGAGGATTTGTTGATGGCAATTTAATTTTTTGTGTTGCAAGTATATTTTAGATATGAGACCTTTGTCTGTTGTATAGCTAGTGAAGATCTTCTCCCAATCTGTGGGCTTCTATTGATCTTGCTAGCTATGTTCTCTGCCATGCAAAAGCTCTGCAATTTCATGCAATCCCATTTGTCCAACCTTTCTTTGATTTCTGGGTCTCTATTAAGAAAATTTCAGCCTATGCCAAGTAGACGGAGTGTTTCTTCTATTCCATCCTGTAATGTTTTCAGAGTGTCTGCTTTGACTCTGAGGTCTTTGATCCATTTGGAGTTGATTCTGATGCAGGGTGATATATAAGGATCTAGCTTTAGTTTTGTACAAGTGACTAACCAATTTTGCCGGCACCATTTACTGAAGAGGCTGTCTTTCTTCCATTCTATTTTTTTTTAGCTCCCTTGTCGAAGATTAGATTTGCTATAGGTCTGTGGGTTCATTTCTGGGTTTTCAATTCTAGTCTATTGGTCCTGAGGTCTACTACAAAGCCATAATTATCAAAACAGGTTGGTGCTGGCACAAGAACAGACCTCATGAGACTCTTATCACCAACAAACTACACAGAAAAAGCCGACATAGAGCTGTGGCTCAAAGAGCACTAGCCTTGATCACTAGCCTTGATCACTCTAAACCTGGGACAATGCCCAGGTTTAGAGTTCAAGCCTCAGGACTGGAAAAAAATTCTAAGATTCAGTAAAAATGATTTACTCAATAATAAAATCAAATCCTTTTTTAAAATAAAATAGTTTCTCAGAATGACGTTCAGAGCCCTGCTACCCCATATTCCTTTGGTGGAGGTTAACATTCTCTGAAGCTTTGACAATTTTGTTTTTGTTCCTAATCAATTTAGAAGACCTTAAAATGTTTATCATTTTAGCTAAGGTCAGCTTTTTTGTAATGTTTCCTAAACTAAATTCAATAAAATTCAACAAACACAATATGTATACATATACACCTGTATATGCATACATATATGTATGTAAGTGCACATACCTATTTATGTGAGTTCATAAGTATGCACATGTGTATATGTGTAAATGCCTATATAAATGTGTGTTGAGTTTACATATGTTTACATATGTATACATGTTTATTAAATTAAGAAATCCACAATTGCCTGGAAAGTGATAGGACCTGGGTTCCTATCTAAACTCTGAAAAAGTAAAAAATAACAGAAATAAAAATATTAAAGGAATCCTGTGTGTTTGGAGTAGAAGATTGGTGCTGCATTGTGTTAGGAAATGTGGCTCAAGCCATGTCTGCTCATTAATAATAATAATAATCATAATAATAATGTTTCTCATAGTTTGGTCAGTTAATGTGGGGAGGATATTTTACCAGGACAGTTACTCATATTTTCTTCTTTACTCTTTGTAACAAGTCCATAGGATATTGATTCTTTCTTTTCTCTTTTCTTCTTTTTAGGATATTATTTCTTAAGTTTAAAATAAAGCATAGGAAAAACTCACACGTGATTTTACCATAATGATATTATGCTTGGACTGGGAAGGTGGCTCAGCTTGCCTCACTTGATGAGGCTCTGTGTTCAATTCCTCAACACCACATAAACAGAAAAAGCTGGAAGTAGTGCTGTGGCTCAAGTGGTAGAACACTAGCCTTGAGCTGAAGAGCTGAGGGACAGTTCCGAGGCCCAGAGTTCAAGCCCCACAACCAAAAAAAAATGTACTATTTAGTTTTTAAGCCAGTGTATCTGACCAAAAACTGACTTCTTAAACATTTCCATATGTTGTTTAACATGAAGTAGGAACAAATCAAGAGAATATAAAGTCTTTCAAAATGCAGACATGCATATTAAAAAAAAACTGTAAGTGATATGTATCAAGAATGGATATTTTAAGAGATGGGCTACCCTATAGAAAAATGTCTCTATTAATACCCCAAGAGGAGAATCGGTTATGAAGAATTCAAATATAGCAATATTATAATGGCTTCTTTTGGATGCAATAGATCGTTATGTAGAAGCTGTATACTGATATAGTGAAATAACAAAAAAAAGGAAGCAAATAGGTCCAATATCTCTATCAATTATCTCTGGTAGCCAAATAAATGCTGTAAAATCAAACTTTTGCTATTTTTTACAAATTCTTTGCATTTTTCTTCACTTCAATTGATACAGCTAAATTTTGTTATTGTCATGACAGTGATTGTAAACTACCTCAAACTCTTCAGCTACATAAATTCCAAGGAGAATTTTTGAAAAGCTTTATGGCTGTCACTAACTCATTCTATAGTCTTAATGTGTAGACTTATAGATACAGTTATTTTTCCCTCTACAATGATGTGGATTTAAGGATAAGCAACAGAAAATGCTATGTGATTATTTCTTTCTCCTTTGTGGTTATCATGCAAAGTCTTCATCTAAAGCTCTCAACTTCCTAATATAGTGAAATTCAAAAAGGCTGACACTAAGCAAAAGGAAAGAAATGTACATATCACCTGATGTGGAAGAAATAACTGTTTTGTCAAAGTTCATAGAACTCATAAACTTTATAGACCACGAAGGTTAAACCGATGAAGGTTAGAATGTGTTTGTGACTTTAACTAATTATCACTAAGTTACAACCCTGTGTATTTTGTGAAATTTACATAATCACTTAATCGCAATAAAAAATTTGCAAAAAGGCAAAAGGACTATTGAATAAAATGGAAACTCATGTGACCTTGAAACAGACACCCTCAGTTCTGTGTCTACCTTCAGTTATTAACATTTTTACACAAATTGTATGTTTCAGTTTTAACCTGAGATTCCACTTAAGAATATTAGTAACCAAATGCATTTTATCCTATAAGTTGTAAGACCAGGAAATTTGAGCAAATCAGCAAAAAAAATACATATCTTCTTTCTAAAGACTTTAAAGAGCCACCCAATGAAAACAAAATTGAGATATCAAGAAATCTAAGACAAATTTATAATCAGAGGATGTTTCTCCAATTTATTTTTGAAGTCCTAACTTTTGGTACCTCCATATATCATGTTACTAGAAAATATATCATTGAAGATATAACTAAAGTAGAATGAGATTATTCTGAAACTGGGTGACTGGTCTCAAGGAGGGAAATTTGCAGATAGATGCAAACAAGGAGAATGTCCTGTGAAAATGAAGGTAGATGTAGGGGTGCTGCTTCAATAAATCAAGGAACATCTAAGATTGGCGATAAATTACCACAAAGGAGAGATGCCTGGATTAAATACTTCCTTCATAACTCTCAGAAAGAATCAGATCTGCACACATATTTAACGTAATCTTTCAGTGCTACAAGACAGTAGAGTTCTAGCTGTGGCACTCAGTGGTATTTGCAGGGAAGTCTAATGCAGGTAGGAAAGCACATTGAGATGCAGTTGAACCTCAAATCATTCTTCTGGTAAATTATTGAGGTGAAGCTGAGAGTCTAAAGACTGATCAAAAGACCTTATCTAAGAAATTGAAAATGTAGTCCATTTTTTTTCTTTTAGCACAGTCATATGCCTAGGGAAACAAAGTTTATTTAATATTTATTCTTCTCAAACAGCCAGATTTGAGAGTACAAAGTTCAAGAGAGAAAAGAAAAGTGTTGACATTACCTGGTGCTTTTTCTCCTAAGACATTTAGAGATTTCAAAGTGGACCAACCAAAGAAGTAAACAAAGCAGTATAGTTTCTGAAAAGTCAAGAACCTGGATTTCTCAAAGTCTTACCATGATAAGGAGACAAAAGATTGTGTGTGGCAGGGAATAAGAGAGAAAGACAAGGTTTTAAAAGCACTATGGAAAATATACCAACTTTCAATTAAGGATACATGAAAGAAGAGAAACACAAAATAGAAAATTCCCATTTCAAAATTAGCTCATTGGAAGCTAAAAATCACTGTGTTATTTTTCCCTTGGTCAGAAATAAAAGAATATATACATCTCTGGAAGAACATAATATTAACACAATCTGTATAATTTCTAATATAGTGCAACTAACAACCAATTAAAGTCAAATTAAAAAAAAACAGGAACCAGGAACAAATGACTCTAAATCATAGGGTAACATTCTAAACCTGCTAATAATATGGTAACAAAGCAGAGATACCTCTTTATTGGCAAAATGACAATATGGCCTCCAGAGGGTTTAATTCTTTTTATGAAACATTTTAGTTGGAAATCAATAATCAAACCAGAAAGTCAGTAGAGGACTTTAGAAATATATTAGACATAACAGAGGAAAGCATTAGAAAGAAAAAAAACTCTCTATAACATATTCATAATGAGACAGAGAGAGATAAAAATGGAATATATACAAAGACCATAAGTAACAAATAGAAAAGGAAAAACATTACCACATGATTTGCAAAGAAGTTGACTAAAAATTACCCAAGTGAAAAATAAAAGACTAAAACATAGATACAACAAACTCTATGGCCCATAGGGGGAAAATACAAAGGAAACTCAAAAAATACAGCAAGAAATATCTTGCTGTATTTAAATGAGAGAGATTAAAATCAGTGTGCTAGAAGGTGAGCTGGTCAATGGGAAAATTCCTGCTTTCACGAGAGAAGGCAATTCCTCAATCAAAGCCCAGTTCTGGGCTGCCACTTAGAAAAGTAAATAGACAATTCTTGGACACCATCAATCAGATAAAAGAAATGGCAGCTCAGAATTCTATAGTCAGAACTTTATCCCCCAAAAGACAATATAGTAATATTTACCATAGAGTATATTGAGACACTTCAATTGAAGAAAATCATAACTGAAATATTAGACAAAAGACAAGCCCAGAGTTCAAGCCCCATGAACAAACAACAACAACAAAAAGAAATATACCTCTTCCTTGATATCTAATTGATATATCTATCAGTGTTAGAAGAATTTACTAATGAACAGCATTTAAATATTCTAAACCTTAATTCTAAAGCTGTCTTTATATAAAGCATATGTAAGATTAAAGAATTACAAAGAGTATAGATATTTATTTGCTTGTTTATGAAAAAAGAATCTGTTTGCCTGTAAGGATATAAGAGCTTCAAACGTTTACATGTGCCAACAAGTATAAAATTATTGAAAGGAGGAAACAATTGTGGTGAAATCTTGGGAGGCAGTGGTCTTGGTAATAAGGGTAGTAGTGGTAGCTACATCGGCCCAAGAGAGAAGTGGCATTCATGGAGATATAAGGAAGTGATTAATACCTATATACAAAAATATAGAAAACTGAACAATTTTTGGCATGACTTTATTTGCTAAAGTGACTCTAATAATATTTCTAATGGCAAAGGCCAATTGTTAAAACAAATGTAAAACAAGAGATACAAATCATAATAGGAAAAATTCCAAGTGAGAAAGATGACTAATCTATTTAGTCTCAGTTCTTTGTCCTGTCAAGTCTATTTTTAAAATGTTTTTTAGTGTAAAAATAGTGTACAGAGGGGTTACAGTTCCACGAGTAAGGTAATGAGAACATTCCCTATCCAGCGTTATCTCCTCTGTTTTTTTCCTTCAGATAACTAGACTTTTATGGAGAAAGGCAATTGTGTAACATTAAAATCTTTCTCTAAGTTATTTGTGACTTAATTTGTACTTGAATATTTTTATCACATATACACTTAAATGTTTTGCTAGTATGGTGATCAGCAGATGGAGTCAGGTTTTTAATTCAGGAAAGACAAAAACAAACAAAAACCCCCAAAAGCAATGAACTGCAGTTTTTAATCACTGATATATGAAAGTGTTCCTTTCCTGTATGTCTGTGGATCATGGCTGTGATCCTGGAGGCTGAGATCTAAGGATTGGGGTTCAAAATCAGCCTGGGAAGACATATCTGAAAGGTTCTTTAAAATATATATATATATATATATATATATAGTAAAAACGTTGTACAGAGGTGTTAAAGTTACATGAGTAGGGTAATGGGTACATTTTGTAGCAGCATTGTTACCTTCTCCTTTGTTTTTCCCCTACCATCCCTTCCTTCTCCACCTCCCCAACTCCTCCCCCTTCCCACCCAAGTTGTAAAGTTCATTTTCAACATAGTGTCTTGTACATCTCATTGTTGCAATGGGTTAACCTGTATCCTTATTTCAGCATTTGTTATTTCCCTTCCTTTCCCCAAATTAGAAAAAATGTATATACAAGATGCAGGGCACTGACATGAAATACAGTGAAAACAGGGGTTATACTGTGGGGAAAGCACATACAACAGAAGCAAAAAATTACATAGTACATTTTAAATACATTAAAAACAATACCAAGCAAAAAAACCCAGTTGTGTCCCTATGTTGGGGTTCATTTCACTTAACACCATCTTATATGGTCATATGTACATAGCTTTGATCTTTTCTGCTTGTCCTAGACTTATACTAGTTATTGCAAATAAGGGAAACCATGGGGCTTATGTTTCTTTGGGCCTGTCAAGCCTACTTTTATGGATTAGGACAAGAAAGATAAAAAAGTATGGAAAGAAGATGGTATCGAGAGTTTATTTTGGTACCAATTCTCTATATAAGATAGAACCTACACAATACACAAAGGTATTACTCTTCAGTTTGATGACTGAAAGAATGTAACATCTACAAATCAGAAATTAACACTGATTCATCCTTCTGGAAATTTGGGGACTATGAGTGCTGTTTTCCATATAAATTAGAGTAATCAGAGATTCATTTATTCCAACTAAATAGTTTTGAGGTCCTGCAAAGGAGCATTTGTCTTGAGTTATCAGGTCTTTAGTTTTAAACCCCAGCAGTCAGGAAGTCTGTTCCCAACTAATAAAAATTACTCCTAGGAAATAGAATGCTCAGTTTCTAGCATTATACATATGTATATCCTGAGCTTCAAATAAATCATTTTTGCCAACTATCAAGCATTTCAGTGAACAGCTCTGGCAGAAACTAACTTTTCTGAATATAATGAGCAGCAATTGAACATAGTTAAAAGCAGAGCTTAAAAGAAAGCACACAAATAGTGACAAAATTTAATTTATATGAAAAACATGGAATATTACTGATTTTGTCAGTGAGGTCATCTACATATTTAGCTTGGTATCCTACCCTATACACTGGTCAACAGTATTTTAAGGTTCTGGTGTGCGAAGAACGTTTGATGCAGATGATTCCCATAGCTGTCATGCAACCCTTTTTATTCCCCCTCCATTATTTCCAAGTTCCTATTAATTCTACTTCTGCCTGACACAATCCACCTTGTGGCCCTTTCTACTCCAGTGCTCAACTTCCTTGAGAGGAATTCTAGCTCATCCCTTACTTTCCCCTTTCTTGTGCCTTAGACTACCATGTGATACCAACGTGATGCAGAATTAGAAACTGTTGGCTTTGTTCAAGCCTGCTGCTAATTTTGCTAGAGGGATGCAGGGTACAGATTTCTTAGATTTATTAAGAGGATTAAGGAAATGTACAACTTCCCTACTGCAGCATGTTTACTGCTGACAGATAATCAAGAAGGCCAGCACAGAAGTTGGTTTTTGAAGTGTTGAAGGCTGTTATTAGAGCAACATCTTCCCATCTCATTAATACAATTGATAATCATAGCACTTCTAAAGGGAGATCTCATGGTTTTAGAGCACAGAGCTCATTTTCAGAGGTAACTGAAAGAAATAACAAAATAGAAGCCCAGGGTGAGCTCTGTGTCTCGGTCAGGTTGCCACAGCTGCAAGGACCACTTTTAGCTCCAAAGTAAATTATTGTTAATAAGTTATTGCTGAGAATATTTTTAAAAAATCTTATCATGTGCTTCTAATTGCCTTTCAGGGAAAGCAGCTATGTACAATTGAACACATAAACCACCTGTCAAAAATCTGATTTTTTTTAATGGAAAGTTAAATTCTGGGACACAGATGCAGTAATGCATATTTTACCAACATATTCATATGTGAATTATTTTGAAATAATTGTATCTCAGCACTGAAAATATTTTGTGGTGGCAAAGAGTAAGCAACTAAATGGTTGAGAAATAGAAAGATAAATTGTGTTAAGTGAAGTAAGCCAGACCCAAAGAAAAATAGGCTGCATGTTTTCCCTCATTTGTGGTAACCAGAATGTACCTATAAATCTACAAGTAAACACACTGGGTAAAAAGACAAAAAATACTGCAGGACATGATAAATTATACATGTCTCTAGACATTCACACTGAGAGAGGATATTCTTACGATGTTCTTAGGAGAGGATCACAAATGCTCAATAGCTATGTGCATATGTTCATTTACAATGATATTTATTGAAATAAACTTTAAGAAATGGAAAACAGAGGTTTTGTTTATTTGTTGCTGCTCTTCTATTCTGTATCTTTTGTCTTATAAGTCAATCTATTTGAGGAGGGCAAGGAAGGGGCACAGAAATGGTGGGACAGGGCTGGGAAGGTGGCTCAGTGGTAGAGCGCTTGCCTTGCATGCCTGAGGCCCTGGGTTCGATTCCTCAGCACCACATAAGCAAAAAAAGAAAAAAGCTGGAAGTGGCGCTGTGGCTCAAATGGTAGAGCATTAGCCTTGAGCTGAAGAGCTGAGGGACAGCGCCCAGGCCCAGAGTTCAGGCCCCACGACCAGACCCCCCACCCCCCAAAAAAAGAAATGGTGGGACAAAGGGTGAATAACTGTACTAGTGATACTAGACACTTCACTGAAAATGAGCTATATAATTTGTGGGTAGGGCTGGGAGGGAAAAACTAGGAAAGAGCAAGGGAAGTGTGAAACTGTTCAAAAACAAATATGTTTATTACCTGACCTCTGTAACTATAACCCCACTGTACCTTTACAATAACTATAAAATAGATTTAAAATGGCTGAGAAGCTCACATTACTTGTGAGAAGGCCACAGCCAGATGAGTTATGGGGTGGGAAAAGGATAAAGCATTACTACTGAATGCCAATTATGAGAATTAAAACAAACAACAGCAACAGGGGCACCAGTGGCACATGCCTGCAATCCTAGCTACTCAGGAGGCTGAGATCTGAGGATCATGGTTCAAAGCCAGCCTGGGCAGAGAAGTCTGTGAGACTCTTACCTCCAATAAACCACCAGAAAACAGGAAGTGGTGCTGTCACTCAAGTAGTAGAGCATTAACCTTGAGCTGAAGAGCTCAGGAACAGTACCCAGGCCCAGGTACAACCCCCATGACCACCACCACCACCACCACTAGCAACAACAATAAAAAGAAAACCAGCAACAAAAACTCTCTCCTGGTGGCTTTTTGTTACTATTGTCCCCAACCACAGTTAAGTCAGGATCACTACAAACATTTCTTTGGGCTAAGAGAAAAAGAAATCATGAACACATTGACAAAGTAAAAACAAAATAAATAACTTACAATAGTCCTGGGACTTACTGTTGTCTACCAGTAAGCAGAGGAGGCTTATAGTTCCTGTTGAGGACTGCAACCAAAGACTTCAGCCACATGTTTCTGTGGCTTAAACTATGCCTTTGTTTCTTCTGAAATACTTTTTCTTCCTACCTGTTATACCCACAGGCATGCACTGCTCAGTGGTCCCTTGTAGAAAGGATGTGTGCTTAGAATGCTGACAGCCTCCAGCTGCCACCCCTTTGGGACACAGCACAACATTCATACTAAGGCATGTTCTTAGCCAATGACAGATGACATGCTCCTGGCCAATGACACATGATGGCTGTCTTGGAATGAGCAATCTTTGCTCTGAGGCTTCTCCATCTGCCTTACTGAGGATTTCTCACCATTCTGCTGCAATTTGAGGCTCCTTCTAGTCATTTCTCCTACTACCCTCTGTCCTTGCCCAGGTTTCAGATCCGCATCTTGTTTTTCTTTTTCCTGTCTCACTTTCTAAAGACTCTCCCTACCTATTCTTGCTACTTCTTCTCCCCCATTCTTTATAGGTCCTCCCAATAAATATCTCCCACACATAATTCCCTCTTGACATTACTTCTCAGAGAATCTATGTCAGCCCATGTTTCCAAACTAATCACATTCACTTATTTAAAAAAAATCAAGTCAATTTTTGTATGGCAGTACCTTCTCAGAGTCTCTTAATCTTTCTAACTAGCCTTCCTTGTGGAATTTTTGTTTTAATATGCCTCTCATTTGTCTTATTAAGAGAGTGGTATGGTACTTTGGACAATATTTATGGACCCATGTTCAGGAATGTAGGAGGCATTGGTAAACTCTCTGCTGGTTTCAGTGAAAAGGATTGTTATCTTGGAAGATAACTTGCATGTTCCGTTCATTTCTTCAATGTATCCCATTTGCACAGGGAAAATTATCTTTTATTTTTTCCTATTATTCTCTTACTGGGCAACCTTACTTGCTTTTCAATGAGGGTTAACATATTCAAAATATTTTCCTGCAATTTATCATTTCAACCTTCCTTTTATTGGGTCTATTCTTCATTATGGGTCCTGACTAGATAATCAGCATATGAAGGTGATATCCCTTATCTTTAAAAACCTTGGAGTATTGTAGGAAATAGCAATATGATAGTAATAAAAATTTTGAAAAATGTCATGATGCCTGTAAAAAATACAGTCATTGCATTAAAAAAAATGGTAGCCAGGGGCCAGTGGCTCACACCTGTAATCCTAGCTACTCAGGAGGCTGAGATCTGAGGATCATGGTTCACCAACCTGGGCAGGAAAGTCCGTGAGACTCTTATCTCTAATAAAACATTAGAAAATTGGAAGTGGTGCTGTGGCTCAAGTGTAGAGTGCTTCTTTGAGCTAAAGAGAGCAGGGACAGCACCCAGGCCCAGAATTCAAGCCCCAGGGTGGACCAAAAAAAAAGCAAATGGTGAATTGTGGTGGATGTGCATAGCTCTAATACTAGCTACTCAGGAGGCTGAAATCAGAACGATCATGGAAATGGTTTGAAGTCAACGTGGGCAGAAAAGCTTACTAGGTTACTTTTCCAGAATAACCGGCAAAATGTAGGGCTGCACATGATTTAAGTAGTAGAGCATCAGCCTAGTAGGCCTGAGGCTATGGGTTCAAATAAAATCTCAGTACTAAACACACACACACACACACACACACACACACACACACACACACACACGAAAGCCTTGTTAATCCCATGTGAAATAAGTAAATAAATAAATGGGAACAGAACAGATCACATTTTACAAGAGCTGTAGGAAATCATATAACAGGATCATGGAGAAGCACACAGTATAGGCTATGAATTGCTCCCTCTCTCTGTCCTCCCTCATGCAAAGAAAGAAAGGCTCTTCTCACTCTGAGGAAATTATCAAGAAAACTCATTAGGAAACCCTGTTTGGAATGGCTTCCAATTATAAACAAACAAACAAAAATCAACTTCATCTAAGTCTTTGCCTTCTTCTAGGCATAACCTACGCCAATGTCTTCCCAACACTTGAATATAGGATGGACCTCTCACTTAAACATGAAACAAATATGATGGTCTAATCCACCTGAACAATTATCTGTGGGCTTGACTGACAACTTTGTTGGAACTGAATGGCAAGAAAGTTTGTCTCTTCATTCTAAACTATTTGCATTTCCTCTTTACTTTCACAGGTTTTAAAATCAAGGAGATTATCATTTATCACATCATAAAGAAAAATAACTATGGGAGGTGATACTAATTAGTTTGGCCATCAGTGCCTTAAATTTCTTTTTATTTTTTGCCTTAGTCTTTTTTTTTTAATTTAATTTTATTTTATTTGTGAACATATTGTACAGAGGGGTTACAATTGCATGGGCAGGATAATGCGTACATTTCTTACCAAGCATTGCAGCCTCCTCCTTTGGTTTACCCTTCACATCCCTTCCCAGCCTCCCCCCTCCCCCCCAATCCCAACCCTTCTCCTCCCCCCCTTCCCCCCTCCCCCCCGACCGACGTTGTAAAGCTCGTTTTGGACATGACAACTTATACTTCTCGTTGTTGCATCAGGTCCACCTGTATCCTTAAACAACTGTTTTTCCCCCCTCTCCTCCACAAGTTATACTGACATCAAATATAGTGAAAGCAGGGGTTATACTGTGGGGGAGGGACATACAAAGCAACAAAGAGATAGTCTTATAAATGCGTTAGAAACACATGCATGAAAGAAAAAACATTAAAATACATGTCTAAGGGTTCATTTTCCTGACATCATATTATCTGACCTTTTCCGCTTGACTCATGCATATACTAGATATTGCAAATAAGGGAAACCATGGGACCTATGTTTCTTTGGGCCTGGCTTACTTTGCCTTAAATTTCTTAAGAGATTCATGGATCATAGGACAACATCATATGCCATAAAACCCATTTCTTCCTGTGTGTTAGAATGGCATCCTTACTTGAAGTTGTAACTGTTGAAAAAGAAAGAGCAAAACTTTGGTTTTTAAGTAAAAATTGATCAAGTAGATATTGTGGAAAGGTGATATGAAGTAGCTATCATAGAAAGCGGAACTTAATTATGGTTGAAATAAAAAAATTACAGAACCCAAAAAACACATAGCTGGCCATTAAAAGTTTACCATTTTATTCCTACGAATGTTTTTTTCCCTTTTCCTCTCAATAGATCTTTATATGAACAATAGCTCTGAAATGTGTTCATTTCCTACAGTTGAGATTTGAGTCTTAAAAATCAATCTGATTACAAACTCAGCCCAGCCCAAGAGATGTATTTTCCCACCATTATTTAGCATACCATTAGAAAGAAGTCATAAAGGAATATCCTCGTTTGGGGGGTGGTATGTATACAAGATGCAAATGAAAGAGATCCAGGCAAAGCATAACTTGGTGATTCTAATTTAGTGTTCAAATTAGTTTTGCAGATAGCTAGACACTTGTCTCTCATTTTCAATCACTCCTCTGTTTGCAGAGCACTTTGATGGGCTGTCTTGATAGCAAAATTACAGGCAATTAAATTTAGAGGGCTAATCGTTCCTATGATTTCAACTGCAGGAAAAAATAAGATGGGAGATAGCTTAAATACATCTTATAAAATGAAACAGTATTGTTTCAAAGAATCAAAAAGCATTGTCTGCTACAGAATCAAGGGGCTAGCCTTTAGCATCAATCACATTTTTCATGAGAAAAAGAACTTTCCAGTTTGGGTATTCATGACAGAACATTATTCAGCCTCTTCGGTATAAGCTTGTGGTTTGTTCTCTAAGATGTACAAAGAGATACGTAGCAGCAACTACTAATCTAGCTGAGGAGACAAAGTTCTGTCTTGTTTCATCTGTTGAATTGCTCAGAGGATCCAGGCTAATGTTTACTTGTTCAAAATTAAAGTACATTTTGCCTTCAGAAATTGTTCCAAAAAGATGGTGAGGGAATCTGTCCAGAGCTGAATATTAAACTACTCACCCTGTTTAAATACTAACTTGCCATATATATATGCTGTTTTCTCCAAGAATGTTAAATTGGCTAACAAAGTAAAGTTAACAAAATATAGTCAAGAAAAACTTGACTGTCTTCCCACACCTGTCTCTGCAGTGGCAATCCTAAATGCTGCATGTATTTGCATTTCATTTGCTATGTAGGTTTATAGGAAAGAAACACTGCAACATGGAGATGCACATCTAAATGTGGGCTGCCATGGGTTTCATCTGTCCAAAGCAATGTCAGTCAGCAGTGGTTTCCTTTATCCTACGACTCAATCACACCGCTTTATAATGGATAGCAACCAATAATGAATTCCAAAATTTCGCATACCAGAAAATAGTGCAACTGAAATGACTGAAAGCAAAACATATTATTCTAATTGAAAAGGAGAATGAAATAGATTCTAACTAGAAAAGAGCTTATTTAAATAAGCATCTTGAGGAAGCCCTTCTTCTGAAGATGCCCTAGAAATTTGAAATCAAATTTCCTGGCAGAGATGATAGGTATTAGTTATTTTTATTCTGAAATACAAGGAAGTCTTAATATTATGTTTTCTTGGTTACATTAATTGATTTTTAAAGGGTTTTAAGAATACTTCTTTGACATTTAGTACCTATTATAGGTCTGCTTTATAGAATGTAATAACCTTATGTCAGGACAGTAAAAACTACACTGAACACAAGGGTTCAGATGCAGGTAAATAAGTGTAAGAAAACACCAAGGTCTTTACAATCTGATTATATTTGTAACTATACAGTTACAAATATGCCTGGGACAGGCATATTTTCAAGATTTTATGTTTAGAGTGTGAAAGAAAGGAAAAAGTATCAAATAATAAAAACAGACAGTATTAGAAATGTGATTTAATAGTAAACTAGGTTAAAGAAACAGCCTGGATTTAAATACTCAATAAACATTCACATTCAAACAACTCTGATAGAGACTGAGTTAATAAAAATCATAGGATCATAAAGTAAGGTTGAAAACACACATTAAAACATATTATAATCATGACATTAATTCTCCCCAGTTTGTAAACCATGGAATGAATATTAGCTTTAGATCATTATGATTAAGATGAAGGATATGTAAGAAGAATGGGTAATATTGCCAGCCACTAGAGGTTGTTAAAATTTCCTCTTATTTTAATATATTAAATATTATTATTTTTACTTATTAATTCAGCATACATTTTTCAAGTTGAGAATATGATTGTCTTTACAAGGATTAATACATGGAAAAATGTTTAAAAAACAATGAATACATATGAAGTAAATTATTCTCTTCTATTAAGTTATGAACCTGAATAAGCCAGCTTCTGGCATTTTTTCTTTTTTCATCTACATTAAGTCAAAGTTAGTTGTCAAAGTCCTTTTGCCATTTCTGTCATTTAATTTCATAAATCTAAAGATTTCTATCATAGTAGCTCTGCTATTTTTTCTTAGTTTACCCCTTTTGACATTTTCAAATTCACTTTATTTCTTAATATCTACTTAAATCATTTTTCTCTGCCTTTTTAATTACCCCAGCATTTTTTTATTAGCATCTGTTTGACCTATGAAAGGAACTGAAGAGCAAGTTTTGAAGGCTTCCTGAACTGCTGTTCAGTTTTTCAGTAATACTATTATAAGCGGTAGCATGTGAAAGATAACCACTTCATTATACCATGACTTCATGGATAAATAGCCTGATAGCATAAAACAAATCCTATATGACTTGTACAATGCATGGAAGGGCTTCACCTATTTTTTTTCCACTTGGGCTTAATGGAAGAAGTCAGTCATTGCCTCTTCTAAGAGCAAACAAGCTTTATAAAATAACTTTTATCCAGTTCCAGCAGACTGTTTGATGTTCCCTTGAGAATTACTTTCTATGTATTTTAGAACATGATTAGCTATCTACAACTGAGATTTTGTTGTCTTAATTGAAAACATAGTTGGAATTATAAGACCCAGCCTAGACTATTCCCACATACTAGCCATGGAGCCCAAGGCTTGTTTTATAACCTAGATATGCATACTTTGGTTTACTCAGCTGTTTAATGGAAATTAATCATATAATGCTCAAATCTGAATATTTTGAAGGGCACTTAAAGGTAGGTATTGCTACTTAATTTACAGTCAAGTTATAGAACCAAGTATTGTGGCCAAGATGGAAGCTTAGAACTATGATAATGGTCCTAATCATAGCCTTTTCCACTTACTATTTCATGACTCCAGACATACAGGTAACTGTTCTGGAAATGTATGTTTCTAAGAAAAGCCAAAGGTAAATTTATGGTTTTTCAGATGAAACACCACAATCATATGTGGCCCATAATTAATTTGGTTGGGCATTCTTATGCTTAAACACATTTGATTTTGAGCTTTGGGATTATTTTAAGTAAAATTATTATACGATAACTTTAAGTATACAGAAAAGTTGAGCAGAAAGTAAAGTTCTTATTTGCCTTGAATCCCTAATCCACCACAAATTCCCCCATTGCCACAGTGCTTCATTTAAAATGTCACTAAATTAAGAGGCCAGTACTAGTCAATACTCATGGATGACATGGATCCTACACAATTGTGTCATATAGAATAATTTTTTGGAGTTTCCCCATTTATCTGTTCCTTTTCAACTTAGATTTAAAATTTACATGGATTTTTTTAAATTTGTATTTTATAGTAAAGTTGCTGTACAGTACAGAGAGATTACGGTTACGTGAGTAAGGTAATTGCATTCTTTTTTTTTAGAGATAAAAACTACTTTATTTGTTGTGATGTACTTTTTTTTATTGTGAAAATACCGTACAGAGGGATTACAATTACATGGGCAAGGTAATGAGTAAATTTCTTATCAAATGTTGTTGCCTCCTCCTTTGTTTCCCCTTCCCATCCCTTCCCATCTCAGCCCCCCCTTTCTCCCCAACCCCGCACCAAAGTTGTAAAGTTCATTTTCGACATAACATCTTGTACATCTCATTGTTGCAACGGGTCCACCTGTATTCCTAATGAGTAAGGAGGAATCTCAATGTTGTTTTGATTTGCATTTCTTTTATGACCAGAGAAGTTGAACATTTCTTTGTGTGTCTATTGGCCATTCTTATTTCCTCTTCAGAAATCTCATTTTAAATCTTTATCCCACTAATCAATCGGGCAGTTGTTTCTTTGAGGATTTGTTGTTAGGCAATTTAATTTTTTGAGTTCTAAGTATATTTTAGATATAAGACCCTTGTCTGTTGTATGGCTAGTGAAGATCTTCTCCCAATCCATGGGCTTTCTATTGATCTTGCTAGTTATATCCTTTGCCATGCAGAAGCTCTGCAGTTTAATGTAATCCCATTTGTCCAATCTTTCTTTGATTTGTTGTGTTTCTGGATCTTTATTAAGAAAAATTTGGCCTATGCCAAAGAGCCCTAGAGTTTCTACTATTCCTTCTTGTAATGTTTTCAGGGTGTCTGCTTTGACTTTGAGGTCTTTGATCCATTTAGAGTTGATTCTGGTGTAGGGTGATACATATGAATCTAACTTTTGTTTTCTACAGGTGTTTAACCAATTTTTCCAGCACCATTTACTGAAGAGGCTGTCTTTCTTCCATTCTATTTTTTGCTCCCTTACTGAAGTTTAGGTGACTATAAGTCTATGGGTTCATTTCTGGGTCTTCAAGTCTATTCTTGTGCAAGACCAAGTTGTTTTGATTACTATGGCTTTGTATTAGAGTTTAAAGTTTAGCATTGCTATTCCTCCAGCATTATTCTTTCTGCTAAGGATTGTTTGTGCTATTCGGGGTCTTTTATTATTTAATATTAATTTTTTGATTGCCTCTTCTATTTCATTGAAGAATAAAGTTGGGATATTGATGGGTATTGCATTGAATTTGTAGATAGCCTTTGTCAGAATTTCCATTTTCAGGATGTTAATCCTCCCAATCCAGGAACATGGGAGGTTTTCCATTTCTTTAGTTCTGCTTCGATTTCCTTTTCCAGGTTTTTAAAATTTTCATCATAGAGATACTTCACTTCTTTAGATAATTCCTAGGTATTTTATTTTTTGTGGAGCTACTACAAAAGGAGTTGTTTTCCTTATTTCAGCTGTGCTGTTCTCATTACTAGCATACAGAAGAGCCATTGGTTTTTGAGGGTTAATTTTATACCCTGCTATTTTGCCATCGTTTCAGTTCATCTTGAGTAACTTGGGCATGGAGTTCATATAGTTCTTTAAATACATTTGTTTGGATTATTTTTTTTTTTGGAATCCGGTCATGGGGCCTGAACTCTGGGCACTGTCCCTCAGCTCTTCAGCTCAAGGTGATAGCTCTACCACTTGAGCCACAGTGCCAGTTCCACCTTTTTCTATTTATGTGGTGCTGAGGAATCGAACCCAGGGCCTTATGTGTGCAAGGCAAGCGCTCTACCACTGAGCCATCTTCCCATCCCCCATTTGTTTGGATTTTAACCACCTGTATTACCTCTTTGTGATGTCCTAGGGAAAAATAATTCTGATGTTGGCTTGTACAGCACAACTTAAGTCAACTCAGTTCTTGCAGGTGTTCTTCATTTTCTGAAGAGCAATTTTCTTGGGTTCTTCAGAAAGGGCACAGCATACTTGCCATCAGATGACACTCATCAGAGCACTTCACAATTACTTTGGTGAGAGTTACACATTCATATATGCTAATAAATTGATCAAGTATTTATTGAATGAGTACACACTGATAGCTGCAGCTTTGAGACTGAATAGGAGTAGAAGTAGGAACAATTATAGGAATAGAATCGGTGTAAATGGTCTTGAATAGGCAAAATAATAGTCTTATAAAGATGTCCAGTATCTCCCAATGTGACCGCGTGGACATTCCAGAGGTAATTAATTAAGATGAAGTCATGTATTGAAGGATTCTGGGTCTCTCAACTGAGACAATTGGTGTCTTCATGCAAAGCAGAAAATGAGACACAGACAAACACACAAGGTTTCTCGATAGGATAATAAAATTCAGGAGCCTCAGGGCAAGAAAGCAATATAAATGAGTAAATTTGAGACTATATGCAGGAGTTGGTACTGGGGCAGAATGAAAAGTGATTTTCCTATCTAAATGACATGATTAGCATGGAAGAAAAATAGGGTCAGGTTTGGCAGATAATATAATTTTGAAACAGTAAAGTCCACAGTCTTATTTTTTTAATCTCACAAAGTTTGAATATTAAAAAATAATTTCATTTATTTTGCCCAATACTAGGCAGGCTAAATAAAACCCTCATAGGGACCAGCTCTAACTCTTAGCAGCAATTTAGTATCTCTATCCTACATGCGATCACAGTCACACCTAGGTTCATATTAGTGATGTTTATGCATATGTGGGTATTGGAAGCAGTTCATTGACACTAGATAAGTGGTCCTTGGGCAGGACCAGTCCCAAAGACTTTCCTCTAGAGGATGACTGTCCACTAGGTGCTGCTACCAAGGCCCTTGCTTACCATGTTCCAGGTCTGTAGCCTCAACCCAAACAGCTTTCTTCCTCCATAGAGACTTTTGTGAGTTGCTGCAAAATTTCCATTAAAATGTTCTTTTGGTTCTTCAGATTATTAATTTATTGCCATTGTTCAGATGGCTTGAGCCATAGCACCACTTCTGATTTTTGAGTGGTTAATTGGAGATAAGAGTCTCCTAGGGACTTTTCTGCCAAGGCTGGCTTCGAACTGTGATCTTCAAATCTCAGCCTCCAGAGTATTTAGGATTACGGCATGAGCCACCAGTGCCCAGCCATTTATTTCGCTTCAGTAATTAAGACTTCTGAATCTCACAGTGGCTCCAAGTCATTCTCTTTCAAGTCACCCTCTCTTATTTTGTCACAGTTATTATCATTTGGAATTACTCATTTTATTCTCTTTTCCCTACCATCACTTGCATCATTAACTCACACTGGAATGTGAACTCAATGAAAATAGCACTCTTGTCTTTTAAAATATTTACTTATTTATTCCCAGTATCTAATGCATTGGTTTGTACGTGATTCACCACAAAATACTTATTGAATAAACAGTGACATTTCAAAAGATCAAGTACATGAATACATAAATGCATGTACTGAAGGAAGCAATCTTGGTACAGCTTACTCTATTGCCCTGATGTGTCTTTCTTGAAATCAGTATGCTTTACACTGATGAATGATACCCATGCTGGAATCACGTAATGTGAAAAATAATAGCAAATTATACTATCTGAGAGTAGAACAGAATCCCACATTTTGGTATCAGAGTGCAAGTCTATAAATTTGAGTATTAGAATTATTATACCATTATATATCACAGTTAATATAGTTAAATGAAGCTATTACCTGTCAAAAACTAGATAAAAAGACTCTCAATCTCTTAAAGATTTTGACATTACCTTAACTATGAATGTAAATTTTTGTGAAATGTAACCACAAGTTCAAGAATCACCATAGGATGAGTGTTTAACTTTTAACAGAGGGACATCTTGATTAATCTTTAACTTTAAATCTATTTTTCAGTGCTATGAATAATTGAAAATCTAGAAATGTTAGCTAGGCGTCAAAACCAGTTTGTTTTTCCTTGTAATATTAGAAATGTCATATTTTGCAAAAATAGTTTCTATGAAATAATGATATATTTATAGGCAAATGTCAGTATTTGGAATAATTCTGACATACTATTGTCATTAATAATATTTTTATTATAGTTTAATCATATCATTTTAGTGAAAATGTTTTGTACTTAAGTGGGAATTTTCTACACTGATTCTATAACTTTTGATATTTGATGACTCTTTAATATAGCCCAGCTTCTCAATAATCTGAACATGAGAGAGAGAGACAGAGACAGAGACAGAGACAGAGAGACAGAGAGAGAGAGAGAGCATATGAAAGAAGGACATTATTGCTACCAGGACTCATTTTTAACTCCTTTTTGACTTTGGGCCACTTAAAATTGTTTTATTAGCTTAGCTCTGTGTATGCATTAAATTTTCATCCCCTTTAGCGATGACAATTCTTACCTTTAACTGTGATTATAGGTTTGCTCTCTTTAATAAAGTTCTTAATTTACACATGTGTTTTAGATATAATATAGAGTGATCCTTCTAGAATGTTTAATGCACCAAAAGTATAAAATATCATTCTTATATTTTAACTTTTTCAATCACACAAAATCCAGCTCTGAGGTTTTGCCAGGTGTCTTCAAGAATATGGTCAGACATTCTTTGGTAAAAATGTTTTTTATCTAATGCAGGCATTCTAGACCATGTTTTAGCATATTTCATAACTTGCTAGTGATTGATTGGTCAATGAATATGTTATCTCTTTTAATACACAGCATTCTGCCAATGGTGGTAACTACATTAATCACCATTCATACAAAAAATTATGTAGATATTTGTACAAAGGGAATAGGACAGAAGTCATCATTTAAACTTCCATTTGTTTATTTTTTTTAAAATATAGACTATAAGTCAATGGAGTTTAACATTGTCCAATATCAACACTGGAAGAAAAGATAGTTGGTAAGTCATCTAGTTTAATAAAGGAAAAATAAACATCCTACAGCATGAACTTTGCCATAAATAAGATCTAATAAATTATTTTCACTATGAACTTGTGATAAAATACAGCTGATATATAATTAAGTGAACATAAAATATATCTTTTAAAAGAGCATCTCAAAAAGTTTCCTGGGTAGATCCTTTCTACATTGAATAGTTTTGCAGTGTCATGTTTTATATGGCCTAATTTTCCTATCTAGGCAAAGTTGATGATCTGTAAATAGTTGATGGTTATAAATTATAACATATGTAATACATGCATATGATATTCACTGTTGCTCTTTAAAGAAAATCTTCAATACTATTTGGCTCACTTTATAGGCAAAACTAAGCCCTCACTACACTGACTTTAGACAAGGGTTTGTTTTTTTAATACCTTCAATCATTTGATTGTGTAACCAAATTCTTCTACTAGCTATATCTTTTCCACAGAATGGAAATAATAGTTATCCTGGGGACCCAGAGGCTATAAAGATTTCTGCTTGGTATAAGTTGCAGTTGGAGTTCATTACTGAATGTAAGATGTCTTTGGCCAGCTCTCCTCACCACTCTTTCTGCCCTAGGACAGAACGCTAAATTTTGTGAATCATCCTATTTTGCTGTCCACTGAACAGGGACCTGGTATTGTCACTCAGAGAAGCAACACAAAATCAGGATGAGTTACATTTGGAGGCAGAAGTAGTCTTGTTATCTGATATTTTCTCTATTTGGATATTTGTCCTTAGAGAAGGGAGTAAATAAGACCACTTCTCGCTGGTTGATTTTCAAATGTGCCTCTGCCTTTTCTCCTTTATGTAAGTGTGTATTTGTCAGAACTGATCTAGAAGGAGCAAAGGGACTTTGGAAGTGTGAAATCTAAGTTGTGTGGTTCTCAAGGTGAGTATTACATACAAGCAAAGGCATTTGTATTTAATGGGTATTTTGGATAGGCAAGGAGAGAAAACAGGAATGCAATCCTGTGACGTGGCTCAAACAATACTCAGCAGCACTTTACCTAGGATTTCCCACAAGACAAAAAAAAAAAGGAAAGAAAATTATGCCATTCACACAGTCTGCATAAGGACTGAGGTCAAGGCAAGCATATATTTCTTGAGATCTGTGAAGTACACAACATGAACTGACAGCTTTCTTTTGAGACAAATTTCTTTTTGGAAGTTGAAAATTCAATAAATGATTTTTAACTTAAAAAAAGACCCTGAACTCTAAAAACCAAGGTTTCTACCAACCTTTTCAAATAGGTTGGATAGCTTCCCAGTGTTCTTGCCTGTTGAGTGCCAGGAGGGCCAATTGTACCTCCGTGAGCTCCAGATGCCAGAATTCTCCCTCTTACCTGGAGACGTCTTGTCATGCATTTGTTCCAATGGCATTTTCTAGGTCATCAAGCATGCTCCTTCAAATTTGCTGAAATGTCAGCTCTTTGTTGGGCTTTTTCTAACACAACGTTGCTTCCTTCTTCCTGTTGTGTAACAGCTGGGAAATGTTGGCTTTATCCAAATGTGTTGCATTAAATATTGAATCAGCAAGGTCTGCAAATGTTTATTGTTGAATTCCAACAGATCACACATAATGTGATTCTGTATCCAGGGTCCACATAACTTACATCTACATTTACTTTTTTGGGGGAGGGAAGATTAAGCATATATTGGTTTATGTCACTGAATAATAAGAACAAGAAGAGTGTGGAACATATAAGATCAAGTTGTTATCCCTTGGTAGAGGTATTTTTTTTGGTTTTCTCACTACTGAAGTGTTCCCCTCCTCCTTTCTCTCATGAGGAACAAGAATGTCTAGCATTGTAATCTCCTGTAACAACAAAATCCAATCATCTTTTTGTTACAGATGAGGTGGACATTTTCTTTGCTTTCTTCTGCTCTAGGAATATCATCATCATATCAGAACTTCCTTTTCCTTCAACCTGTGAAAAGACTTAGTGAAAAGTTCTTTGACAAAATAAATTAGATTACACGTTTATAAAAATCAGCCATTTTATTGGGTGCCAGTGATTCATGCCTATAATCGTAGCTATTCAGGAGGCTGAGAACTGAGGATGGCAGTTTGAAGTCAGCTGAGAGATATGAGATTCTTATCTCCCAGTAACAACCAAAAAGCCAAAATGGATCTGTGTTGAAACACTAGTCTTGAGAGAGAGAGGAAAAAAATATATATAGGATAGCACTCACGCCCAGAGTTCAAACCCTAGGATTTGTGCATGTACACACACACACACACATCAGGCATTTATTTGTACCATTGCCTTCTATGAACTCTCTCTCTCACTCTCTCTCTCTCTCTTTCTCTGTCTCTGTCTCTGTGTCTCTCACACACACACTCTCTTCAGTCGTGGGGGTTGAACTCTGAATCTAGACACTGTCCCTCAGCTCTTCAGCTTAAGGCTAGCGCTCTACCACTTGAGCCACAGTGCCACTTCTGGCTTTTTTTTTTGTTTATGTGGTACTGAGGAATTGAACCCAGGGCTTCATGCATGCTAGGAAAGCACTCTACCACTAAGCCACATTCCCCGCCCAAGAAATCTCTTAAGAAAAGCCCATGATCACTGCTCACAGATAAGTCTTTCCCCTGTTGTGGCAATTTCCACAAATAATACTGGGAAGAGTAGAGAAGATGAATCAATGGATAAGAATGCGCTATCTTCCTCAGAACATGCACAGAAACTCACAAAAACAGAAGGTCATTTTTCTCAATACCAAAGCAGATTTTTGTTTCTCATCTGCTTTATCAAGGAAGCAGAGGGCTTTGTGAGTGACTTTCAGCATGTTCTTAGTGAATAATAGAACCTCTTATCTCTCTTCCATCATAGTGGCAACCATTTTGCAACACTTGTGTAAATTATGGAAAATGAGCAAAATAGAAAAACAAATACACCATCAACAATCCCTAGGCATATCAAGATTTTAGCTCTGCATGAAGGAGTGTGTGCTTGTCTAATTTTACACTTGGACAGTGGATCATTAAACCAGAATGAAAATGGACACATTGTTTCTCTGGAGTGTCCCCTCCTTTTTTTTTTAAGTAGTCAATTAGACAGCTTAAGTTTTCACCATTTAAACAACACTATTTGGAAATAATTTCTTGGACACCTCATTTACCTATAAACACTCTGATTAGACTATATGAAATATAAAGCTATTTACATATTTGTCTAAAAGACCACGTTTCATTCCCCTATTTGACCTTGCCTGTTGTTTTATTTCCTCCTACCTTGTTTTCCTTCTTCTGTGTAAAATAAGAAAAAAAATATTTTTAGAAGGAACTATAGTGATTTGTGTCTTTTGGAGATGTTATTTAAAGTACCAAAGTAAGCAAGTTTGGTTTTGTTTCCTTTATACTGAGTGACAAGCTTAGTCCCCGGATGGCACAATGTATGCTAATAGTACCCTTTTCTGAGTGTTTACTTTGTTTAAAACATTATTCCATCTACCTTATAAAAATCAAAGAATATGATAATTACTATTTTTCAAATGAGTAAAATTCTCAGATAACTAAAATATGTTTTAAAAAAAGATTAAGGGCTAAGCTTTGCTACATTCATTGTTCTTAAAGTCAGATTACATTCTAAGATGGTCTAGAATTCTGGTCCTAACCAGTTGTCTATGGCTAACGGGGTTCTTTCAATTAAGCTCAGGATGAACATTTAAAAAATTTCTGGTGGAAAGTACAACTATGGCAGCAACAACATGATAAACTACAAATCAAGTTAAGACAAAAATCAGTACAATGCACTTCAGAATCAAAAAGCATTGAGGCAATTATTAGTTCCAATTCAATCTTAATGGAGTTCTGCAGTTGTTGAACTCAAGCTGAAAATAACTTAGCATGTTTTAATCAGTTCTTGTTTAGTTCAGTGATGACAAAAGTGTAAAGAACTAACATATATAGACAAGACATAGAATCACATTTTTTGTACTGCGACTGATATGTTTTTTATTGTGAAAATACCGTACAGAGGGGTTACAGTTACATGAGCAAGGTAATGAGTACATGTCTTATCAAGCATTGTTGCCTCCTCCTTTGTTTTTCCCCTACCATCCCTTCCCTTCCACTTCCACAACTACACTCTCCTCCCTCACCTAAATTCTAAAGTTCGTTGTTCAACAGTGTCTTGTACATCTCATTGTTACAATGGGTCAACCTGTATCCCTATTTAAACATTTTGTTTTTTCTAAGTTACCATAAAAAATAAGTACAAATGACAGTGTGTTTTCCTAATCAGATTCCTCAATGCTAAGAAAAGAAATATAGAAAAACAAATCAAGACAAAAACCCTTACCATTCGAGAATCTCTAAGTGTTTAGTGCCCTTAAATTTACTCTTTTTACCCAACAATCCCTTTGTCTTCTCATAAATGCTCACTTATAGATTTTTCTTCCCTACAATTCCCTACATTCTTGTTGAGGACTAGAAACAAAATACATACATACAACCATTTTATACTGCTTATTATATTGAATATTATTAGCCTTCATGTCACTTAATTTGTCATTCAGCTATGTGAAGCACAGAACCTCACTGGCAAAATAAGTAAATATTTATTTTTCATGAATATTCAGGGCATGGTTGGGGTGACTCAAACTCAGTTTCTTTTGCTGTATTCTACAGTCTCTAGTCTTCCTTCTCTTATATTTACACTTTCCTTGAATGATTATTGAGTTTCTTTCCTACTATGTCTTACAAAAGTCTTAATAGTATGTAACCTCCCTAAAAATAAGTAACAATGACTGACATAAAGTAAGCATTAATTATATATTAGTTGAATACATGAATGACTCTCAGATATACGTATCTGAATGGCACATCTCCTGAGCTTCAGAGAACCCAAGCCAAACACATATTGTACATCCACAGGGAGTTCACATGCTTAATGGTGCTTGGTTCAGAAAGGTACATCCTTCTAAACCATCCCATGCTTATGAAAAAAATCATTTTTTCAGTTGCTCCAAGGGAAACAGAGGTGTATCTCACATTTTTGAACTCTACTACAACACTATCTTCACATTCTGTCAGGTTTCTTGGAGAATTTGAAGTCTGTTTTATGTGTTTTTAACTTTTCAAAATTGGAAATAAGACACAGTTTTCTCTTTAAAAAGCCAGCCTATCTTTTATGAGTTTATAAGTCTTACATTTAAACTTTTAACCAAGGTTGAAGTGACATTTTTTAAATGATGTGAGAGAGGGCTCCAATTTCACTCTTTTTAAAGCATTTAATATCTACTGGTTTTAACACCTTCTGAGAGAGAGAATGTGCTTCTCTTATGGTATATCCTTGAACCTTTGTCAAAGATCACTATACCATAATCTACATAGGCTATTCCTCCACTATTCTGTTCTATTTGTCTATGTGTCTCCATTTATATAAGTTTCATATTGTTTTATGTACTATGGCTTTTGGCATTATAGTCTATTTTGAAATCAGGTATTGTGATGGTTCTTGCTATGTTTTTATTTCTAAAGATTTCTTTATCCATTTGTAATTTTTTAATGATTCCATATGTTTTAGGATTGTTACCTATTTCCGTAAAAAACAACAGCAGCACTGATATTTGGTAGCAATTGCATTGAATCTGTAGATTCCTTTGTGTAGTATGGATATTTTAACATTAAGTCTCATTGCAATTTGTTGATTTTATATTTTGCAATTTTACCACATTTATTAGTTCTAATAGTATTTTTGTAAATTCAAATATTTTTTATATATAAGATTGTGTCGCCTACAGATAGGTTTAATTCCTTTTTTTTATCTAGGTGCTTATTTCTTCTACTTGCCTAATAATATATTAAATAGAAGTAAATAATGATTGCATCTTTGCCTTCTTTTGCATCTTAGTGAAAATTTTTTGTGACCATTGGAAATGATATTAGCTGTGCTTTCCATATATGGATTTTATTGTGTCTATACAGATTCATTTTCAAGACTTTTTTTAGTCAAGAAAAGAAGTTTCTCAAGATATTGAAATATTTTTTTTTTCCTTCAGGGAAGGATTGGTAGAGAAGAAACATTTTGGGTTAAGACTATAAAGAATAGTAGGAATCAGCAAATCAAGCAAGGAGGAGGAGGTCTTACTTTGCCATGGTTAAGTATAGCAAAGCAGATAACATTTGGACAAAATAGGTTGGGTGGCAGAGGACATTGGGAGCTAGAAAAAACCTGAAAGGTAGACTGGATAATAATGTGTACTGACTGCTTGAAATGCATCAGTCTGATTCCATTATTTATTAAAATAATAATATTAAGATATATTTATATGCAATATGCCAATAATATTTAATACAATTCTAATAGTACACTAGATACAATAATATCAATTGATAGAAATGTTAACATATACTGAGCAGGTTGAACCCTACTTCCCACACTTTTCAGCAGATGCTGTTTATAAGATGTAACATATAATATTAAATGCCAGTTATCACATTATGGTGTGAGGCCACACATTGTAAAGCATTGTACTATGGAGAAAAAAGCACTCATTTACCCTCACATCTCATTTAATCGTAACTGTTTCACTCTGATCTATACTATATACATCCAATATCAAGAGCTATACCTCAGCTTCATTTAGTAAATATCCATTGAACAATACCAATATGTAAGATCTAATTACAGATTTTATGGTTATAGCAAAGAGCTAGATAGTGATGAGGTCTTCATAGAGTGGGGTATTCATTTCAGTATATACAAGACATTATGTCGAAAAACGAACTTTACAACTTTGGCCTGGGGGGTAGGGGAGGGGGGGTGAGGAAGGGGGAAGTGGGGAGATGGGAAGGGATGGGAAGGGGAAACTAAGGAGGAGCAACAATGCTTGATAAAAAATGTACTCATTATCTTGCCCATGTAATTGTAACCCCTCTACAATATTTTCACAATAAAAAAAAAGAAATGTACTCATTACCTTACCCATGTAATTGTAACCCCTCTGTATGGTATTTTCACAATTAAAAAAGAAAAAGAAAGACAGTAAAGAAAATAGTTACAAAGTCTAATAGGGATTCTTGTATATGAAAACAACCACACAGAAGGATGTCCCCAAGCCTGAAAGAGAAGAAGTTCAGAGTGGGGCAAAGATCTGATCATAAGGAAAGTAAATTTACACATCCAGATAATACAAGTAACCCAGAGACATTACTCTCTGACTTGGCATTTCTGTGATCAAGTCAAGCTGTTTGCTTTGCTACCTTCTTACCAAGGTTAATAAGCTGGGAGAGAGACATTCTTGACAGAATTGTGCTGTGCATGTTTGCATTCATTTATTACTCTTATTTTCAGAAGCAAAATGAGGACTAAGCTGATGAAGAGTTGAATAAAAGCCAGTTCTTATCTTGTGCAGAGAGGTAGTTTTGTCTTGCTCTATGCTCAATAGCAATGTGAAAAGCATTTTCATGGATAATACAGCAAGTAGGCTTAGATCTGCCCTTGGAACCAAGGTTTCTCAGCTGAAAAATCTGAGTCCCTTTTCTCTGAGACACAATGTATGATTTCACGAAGGTCACTGCAATTCTCATCTACCTCCTGGAGAAAATTCTTGACATCAGTTTGAAGGCGCTCTTATAGGAGACTCACTATGGAAACATTCATTTCTTTTCAGTATGTTTAATTCCCGACTCTGACACTGGCTAGTTAAGTGACCTTGGGCAAATTGCTTTCTCTCACAAAACTTTTGATTCTCCCTGAAAAATTCTTTTTTTCATCATTCAAACAGGTCTTCAAATCTCATCTTCCACAGGAAGCAATTCTTATAAATTAGAGAAGAAATGATTAATCCCAATATGCCACATCCAGAATGCGTTCATTTCTTTCTACATACCTATTCAAATTCATCCCTACAGTTTATAGCTAGTAATGTAGTAAATACTGCACATAAATCTATTTAGTGGAAAGATATTTAAGTGTTTTAATTCAGTGCTCATTTAGCCTTTGGGGTGTGTGGTGTGTGTGTGTGTGTGTGTGTGTGTGTGTGTGTGTGTGTGTGTGTGTTGATATCTCCAGTCCTCAGTGTAGGAAAGAATAGGTAATGTTTTCTTTACCTATTGCAAAGTTTACCTATTTGCAAAGTTTATATGCCTATAACAAAAACAAGGTTACAAGAGACAAGCAAAACAAATGTATTAAACAAAAATTATAGGAGACCTAGAAACCTTCAGAAACAAAGACCCACAGGGAACTTTTTGCAGATAGTTATGCCCAAGTGCAATGGATGACAGAAGGATGCCATTGGTTTGGCATTGAACGGGAACTCATCAAGGCCTGTTTGTTCTGATTCATCCTGGCTTCCAAAAAGAGGGCAGACATCTTCTGAATAAGGATCTTCTGACTTCCTTTCAGAGGACACAGGGCAGGGAGAGAGGGGATAAAAGGTCAGAGTGGGTGGCTCTGTGTTGTCATTTTGGAGTACAGTTATTTTCTTTCCTGACCATTCTTAGCTCCTTTGTAGATTATATTCCAAAGTACTTAAGTCACACAAGTGACAGGTTTATTGAAGGTTGTTCTTACGATCTACTTTCTAACTCAATGAAAGAGAGGATTTGTTCAAGAGTATAACTTCTTTCAGATCTGCTGGAGAAGCACCAGATGGCAGTTAGATGCCAAAATTATGGCAGACGATTGATATTTCTTTCAAGAAAGGATTGATTATATTTGTTTATCTGCCTCTTGAGCACAGATTCTAGCACTTTTGGCATTTTTGCTGGTCAGATGATTGATGGAATTAAATGTTAACACTGCCTACACTGCCTAAGAGAATTGAGATTTTAGTTCCAGGTTCTGAAGGTCTAAAACCTTAAGCAAAATATAGCATGGATTTGGCAAACTAGTCTGTGGAGGGCATAGGTAAAGGGACACATAATTGGAAAAACTACCTACCTTGACCCTCAGGTACCCCCCTCCCCTGTTTCTCCCTCTCTCCCCCCTCCTGTGTGTGTGTGTGTGTGTCTCTCTCTCTCTCTCTCACTGCCTCCACACATATTCAATCTCTATCTCTAACCTCTATCTCAATCTGAATACATACATACATAAATAAATTGAATGAGATGGTCTCTGGAGTAATCCCATAGGAGTCCATGATTCTACTGATAATACAGCACCCTCCTCTAACCCTCCTACCCCACTATCTCAGGTAAAACTCAAACTTTTTTTACAGAATAGAAATTAAAAACAGACCATGTTATGGCTAAGAAGCAGGGTTTTGGTGATAACAATCATTTCCAATAGAGCGATAATATAATGCTCAGGCTGGCAAGTGCATCAGGTAGGACATGGTTTCTGAACCTTGGATGACCCAGGGCTTTCCAAGCTTGACGTGAGAACCCCAACCAATGGCAGTTTGACAAAGCAGCAATTTGATTCCTAGCAGGTAACTGGATCTTTATTTGTTAAATAATGTCAAAGAGGCTAACAGGACCAGAATGTATTGGGAAATATTGTTTCCCCTAGTGTTGCCCCTACTGCAGCTATGAGTATAATCTGTTTCACCCTCAGAAGTGTTGTAAGAATTAATGAGTACAAAGTTCTTTTGTGAAAGGGGTGAGATTTCCAAGCCCTGTCTATGCCTGTGAAATGGGCTGACACTAAATAACCCAAAGGGCCTCCAAGCAGGGTGCCACGAGAGTATTAACATATGTATTGCAGTGCATTAACATCACAAGTGATTCAATTAACTATCACCTAAACATAACAATGGCTAAATCATCCTTACTAGGCAGAGCAGAAAATTGCACACAGCTTTTGGGTAAGGGAAAGTGAATAAGATACATAGCACCTCTGTGTCAGCTAGGCAGAGGCAGAACTGAATTAAGACCATTTGCTTCCCAAGATCCCCTGGCTCATTTCCAGGGGAAGCTGCCTCTGCAATGAACCATCAAAAAGACATTTGTTTCTCTCACTCTGAGTGCTATGGTCTTTTATTTATACACTTTGAAGACCCTTAGAAGAAGAGAACACATTGCTATCACCACAGACATATGGGGAACATCCCCACTGACCAACAAACTAGATTTCTCTTTCTTTTACATTGCAAATCTGATCTTGGAAGATTTCCCCCAGTTCCTAATAGAAGGCAGTGCCAAGAAATGACAATAGGCTGATACTGTCTTGATTATAATTCATTGGGATTGCTGCATGGTTTTTATAGGATAATGCCTCAGATGGGCATACTGAGCATTCATTGAAGGAAAGAAAACTTCCCTCAGAGTCTTGTAATCCCAAGAGCTCCTTCTTGCTCGATGGCCTTGTACTAACCATCCTTGAGGAAAAATGTTCCTTGTTTTCTGCTGTAATAATGAGGAACCCCTGAGCCATTGTTTAGGTTAAAGCTCACTATGTGGTTATTTGTGTCCGCTTTAGTCAATCTGCTGTTCCCACGGACTCCTGTGATTTTGAAGTTACCCATACCTTCTTCTATTTGAGCTTTCTCCTTCCTCTTTTTCCCGGAACATGTTTTCTGTTAAACAGGATCCTTGCGCAAGCAGGTTGCTATGGACATTTCTGCAGCTTTAATGAAAAGTGTTATGAATGACTCTGCATGTTTTTGAAGGCTTTGAAAAACAAAACTACTTTTTGGTTTAACAAGCACCCTTTCCAAGAGTTTTCTGCATGATTGGGAATACAAGCATCCCACTGAGTATCTGGGAATTTTCTTTACAAAATACAAGTGTAAACACCTTGTTTTTTGTTGTTGCTGGAAGGGTAGAGAGCTTCTTGGTAAGGAATAAGTAGAGATTGTGAAATTTTTCATCTCAAAGCTTGGCTACATTTGGGATTCAGGGGTCATATTTTTGAATTACATCCTCATTTGCATATATTTTCTTTCCATATGTTGTAATGGGAAATTGGACATAGAATATCTAGTTGCTTAGTTGTTGTGTACTGACATAATAAATGCCTAGAGGTAGAAAAAGTAGGCAGTTGAGTCACTAACATAGGGATGGTGAATTCTTAGAACAACCTCTACATTACGAAAATGTATTCGTGCTAATGCTTTACAACGTGACTTTTATATTACCACTGATATTGGTCATATGTTTTCTTTGTATTAAAAAAATAACTTCCTGGGATTTCTAGTAAAGAAATCAACTTTGGGATAAAAGATGCAACATATTTTCTATTCTACAATAGAAGTTATCAATTAGATTTCGTTCTACCAAAAAATTCTTTAACAAATACTCATTTTAAATACCTATTTCCTCCTATACATATTTCATCAGCCCAGGACTATTTTCATAGGTATGCTTTCGCTATAGTTTCAAAGTAAGTAAAAGTTTCAAAATAAAATTCATGCTTCAATGCTCTAAAGTTTCATCTTAAAATTATTACTATGAAACAAAGGAGGAGGCTACAATGCTTGATAAGAAATGTACTCATTATCTTGCCCATATAATTGTAACTCCTCTGTATAGTATTTTCACATTAAAAAAATAAAAAATAAAAATAAATAAAATTATTACGATGATCTTTGAATTTGTGTTTAATAATGAATTCTAATGAAAGAAAAGAAGCATGTGTCAGGACCTTTGAGCTGCAGCAAATAAATGGTTCAGTTCATATCCTTCCTATAGCCTTCCTGTCTTTAAGAGGTTTGCTATGGCCACTTACTTTGCTCTATGGTGACCCCCTCCAGCCTGGCCAGAAGAAGGAAAGATGGGCAGGGATATTAACTTTATCACCCCCAGAAGTTTTGAAAAAATTTTCTTTGTACAAATGAGGTGGTAGTAACCCCTTTCTCAAACTCCAAATACTACAAACTAACAACAACAAAACCCACTGGGTCCTTCATTACTTGGATGTCAACAACTCTAAACACCCTTCTTCTTCAGTTAAAGTACATTTCTGCATTTTTACCACATAAAATCAGTTTTCACTGACAACTACATCCTAATGTGGGTTGTTTTCCCAGGCTTCTCTTCATGGTAGGAAATAAAACTTCTGACTGTCCCTGACTACATGTTGCTCTTGCTCAGTCACATTCATATTTTCTTACATTATCTATGGTTAGGGTATAAAATAATAAAACCATTTCCACTTTTCATCAAGAATTATCGACATGACCTATTCTTTGATGGACATGTACTGCAGTGTCTCAATTTTTTCTTTGATTCTTTCCCTCCTCTGTTTTTAATGAAAATCTAATTGCCCAACAGAACTTATCTCCATGCTCATATTTTTTTTCTTTTCCCTTCTGTATCACCCCAATTGTTTCAGAATCAAATCTACTCTATTTGGTGTGGCATAAAAGAACTTTCTGATTTGGTTCAGGGGTTATTTGATTGTTTCATTCTATCATCCTTGCTATTTTTCAATCCTAGTTTTGCTATTATATTATCTATATTTGTGCAGATGAGCTATCCTCTTCCTTACCTTCATTTTTTTCAAAATGGTGCCTCTCTTCCATAACTATAGTTGACTATATGAAAGCACTTGCCCTAAGGCGTCGTTGGTATTTATATGGATTTTCAATCGATTTTGAGCTTCTTGAGGATATGTATCATACATCCTACATCTTGTTCTGTATCCCCCACATCAAGCAGAGAACATGTATAGGATGCATTAAATGTAATAAATGAACATTGTCATATGCCTCATATTTAGTAATTTTTCAATTACCCATATTGCTTCCAGTATAGCATATATATTTTAAGCATCCCTATCTTACCAACTTTTTACTCTTATTCAATTTTATGTTTCAACAATAAGAAGGTACTATGCTTATTAAAAATTTTATGGTAATGTGTGTCTCTTACTTTGGTCCATGAAGTTTCTAATGCCCACAATGCTCCAAGTTTTCTGCCCAAGAGTCTCTTACTCTTAAAAAAGTTACTCATCAACATTTGGAAGACATTGTGTTCCCTCTTTTTTTTCTTTCTCTTTCTCTTTCAATTTTATGCTTTCTTTTAAAAAGAAAGTTCAGTTTTCTTTTTCTCAGTCAAAGCATATGTCATATTATACTGTACCTGTGGTCTTTATTGTATTTCTCTTCAAACAAGGAAATGTGTTCTTTTTGCATCCTCAGTATAATAAGACTCACAGTGAGTGCTCAAAAATATTGAAAGAGAGAGACCATAATAAATCTAGCTTTAAGTACAGTGTCTCTGCCATGCTTCTTCAAATGATTTTCGCTTGCAAATGTCGCCCTCCATGAAAATAGTTTTCCCAAGGTAGACAACATAGTGATTCAAAGTACCATCACTTCACAACATATTCTTAGTTCTGTGTAAGATAGAAAGTAGATTAGCACGTTATAGGAAAGACATCAAAAACAAAGATGCAGCAACAAGATACAAATTAATTGCTCTTTACATATAATTGTGGAGCTGGTTGATTTGGAGAGTGTAAAGTTATTATCCTTTCTGAAGTTATTCAGGTATTTGTTTCTGCATTGCTTCTTCCTTTGGAACACCATAGTATAGGGTTTGCCAGGACCTACCAGGGCAATTTGTAGGAAAAAAAGGTACCAAAGAGACCCATTGCAACAATGAGCCAAAAAATGAACTTTACAACTTTGGTGGGGGGGGAGGAGAATCAGGTAGGGGGGTGAGGGGTTAATGGGAAAGGATGGGAAGGGGAAATAAAGGAGGAGGCAACAATGCTTGATATAAATGTACTCATTATCTTGCCCATGTAATTGTAACCCCTCTATACGGTATTTTCACAATAAAAAAATTAATTGATAAAAAAAACAATCTGTAGAAAGAGGGGTAGGCAATAGAGCAAGAACAACTTGTACAGATTCAATCTGTAGGAAGGATGGGAGGAAATGAAATAGATCTGCAGGGACAATACAGAGGGAAGGATTTAAGAAGTAGACCAAGAATCACCACCTATATCAAAGGATGTAGGAAATAGATGAAAAAGGACAATCCTTGATCAAAAAAACAAGGATAAGGATACCTGTAGGAAGGGACAAAGGATACAGATCACTTTTTAAATTTTATAAACTAGGAATCACATATATCATTTCAGGCCACATTCCACTGAAATAATATCTAGTTTAAAAGGAGCCTAGAAAATGTAGTCTTAAGCTGTGTGGCCATGTACCCAGCTAATAAAATATTTTTACAGAATGATGAATATTATAGGATGAGCACGGAAGTGATTTTAGGTGGCAAATAATAGTTTAACTCGAATCTTTATTTATAGATTTTTATTAAGGCTGAAAAACCACATTAGTTTGGAAGATATTTGGATTTTTAAAGAAAAAAGGTAAATAGTGTTCATGAGTATGGCTTATTTGGCCAGATCAAATTGCACTCTAGTCATCTCTGGGAAGGTGATTTGGCTGGTTAACTGTGTTTCTGTTTCCTATTTATAAGATGGCTAAAGCAATAACACACTCTCTTTAATGGGTTTAAATAAATTAATTCTTGAGAATAACAAGAGACAACTATCAAAATGAACTTAACACATGTCAGCTATTTTCAAATCTGTTTGTACTGGGGTTCACAGTTTTCTTCTTAGGCATAATATATTTACTGAATAAATGAACATTGCAATTAACTATATTCTAAAAACATTTTTAGAAATTCAAATAATTTGTGTGTGTTATGTTCCACTTCCATAAAATTCTACCCTTAGCTTCACTTTTAAATTTCTAGTTACTGTTTGTTTTGACTCTTAGTATATCTTACTGTTGACACCTGTCATTTCTCATTTACTGTGTACAGTATCTGGATTTCTATCAGATGACTACATTTATTAAAGCTACATATGAAATGAAATTGGGTAGACTGTAAAATACACATGATGGTCATTTTTATGACTTTTAGTGCATTGTCCCAACAATCTATTTTTAGTTTTTCATGGATCCTTTTAATTTTTTGTGTATATACATAATGTTGCAAAATGAGTATCTTTATCAAAGGTAGTCATGAAGTTTGTTTCACTCATTCACAAACAAATAAGCATCCACATCTAAATATATAGGCTTGCATCTTTACGTATAAGGAGGGTTTTCAAAAAAATAGTTAAGTAACAACATATGTTGGTTGCAGTGAAAATTAATTTTACTTTCTAAAAACATTAGGAAAAATGAATCAGAAACCTTGTTAGAATTCATTGGTAAAAATATGTTTTAAAAAGTCATCATTTGATCAATAGATTGCCAGAAACGAGAAGATCTCAAGGAAGGATGGAATATGCACTAAGGGATTTCTTTGAAGTTGTTTGATTGGATATTTCCCAAAAAGTAGTATGTCTCCCTCTTTTATATCTTGTATTTTATATTGTGGCCTGCACTAATCCAAACTAAACTTTCCTAACTAAATAGAAACAACACTATCTGTCAACATCATTTTCCACACTGTGTAACTGTAAAATTGAGTTTTCTTCTTCTCCTATGTTTGTTGAGACAGCCTCTCTCTATGTACAAGCCTAGGCTGGAATTGAACTTATGATCCTTCTGCCTTAGACTTGTGAGTACTGTGGTTATAGACTTGTGTCACCACTTCCATATCTCTTCCCTTTCATCCTATAAAGTTTTCTGTAATTAAGGAGTTTACCAGCATTATTGATGGAAATTTTTACTTTTAATATTACCAGATGAGAAATCTTACTTCCATCTTCAATTTTAGCTCCTATAGTCATGTAACATCATCACAGTTTTCAAGAATTAAAACATAGATAGCTTTGTTTGTGATCGCAAAACTATGTTTATCACAACATTATTTATGATAGGTAAGATATAGAACCAACCCAAATGCCTCTCAATAAATGAATGGATCAAGACAATGTGATACAAACACACACACACACACACACACACACACACACACACATACACACACAAACAATGGAATTCTATGTCTCCATCAGAAAGAATGACATTGCCACATTTGTTAGGAAATGGAAAGACTTGGAAAAATTATATTAAGTGAGGTAAGCCAGGCCCAAAGCAACATAGGTCCCATGGTTTCCCTTATTTGCAATAACTAGTAAAGTCGAGGACAAGTAGAAAAGGTCAAAAGCTTTGTACATATGACCATATAAAATGATGTTAAGTAAAATGAACTCCAAAATAGGGACACAACTTGTTTTTTCTTTTTTTTGCTATTTTGTTTTTAAAGTATTTAAATGCACCTTGTGATTTTTTTGTTTCTCTTGTATGTTCTTTCCCCACATATAACCGCTGTTTTCACTGTATTGGATGCTGATGACAAGATACAACCTTGTATACACATTTTTCAAATTTGGGGAGGGAAGTGAAATAACAAAATGCTGAAACAAGGATACAGGATGATCCATTGTAACAATGAGATGTACAAGGGACTATGTAGAAAAGGAACTTTGCAACTTGCGGGGGAGGGTTGGGGAGGTGAGGAGGGAAAGGATGGTAGGGGAAAAACAAAGGAAGAGGTAACAATGTTTGATAGTAAATGTACTCATTACCTTACTCATGTAACTGTAACCCCTCTGTACACTATTTTTACAAAAAAAAAGCATAAAAAATAGACAGCTTTGGGAAAGCTATTTTTTTTGCTGCCAACTATGATAACTGTATGATTGCATTTAGAACACTGAATTTCTTGCACCTGTATACTAACAAAGTAAAAGACAAGTAAATCAAATCATCAAATTCAGAACTCAACCTGACCTAACAATTACTATTCTACTGGACATTTTAAGTCTGGCTTTTTACAAGTGGGTGTTTTAAAATCGAGTATTATGCAAATCGGATTACAGATGTAAATTAAACTGCATTTAATCAACGATATACACTTCAATGACTTTTAGTTCTCTTTAGCATTCAAATCTTCAACCATGTTAATAAAGAGAAGCATATAATTTTGAGATAATATAGGAAATATACTGAATTTAAAATTGAGATTCAGTGTAAACCAATTTCAAACCAAGGAAATTTTTGTGAAGTATGTATAGCAAAGAAATGCCCATATTTCATGATGAATTTGGAAATACAGTTTATTACTATAAGCACATGTCTAGCTTCTATGAGTCATTTCTATACCTATATGTTTAGTATAAAAAGAATAAAAATTGCTTGTAATGTTATTTTGAGGATCTTAAAAGTGGTTATGAATGCTACTTTTATTTTTTTAAATAATATACAAATATAACTTGAATTTCATTCAGATATTTGTTGTGTGCTTATTATATGCAATATTTGCAAAGATATTAAATTTTATGATCTATACATCCTGAATTTACAGATACAGTGTAAGAACTTTAAATTTTTTGTAAAATGCCATAATTATATCACCTTACATTTTAAAGTAAATGAAATTAATAAAAAATAGACATTTTAAAAATCAAAATTGCAATTGCAGACTAATGCAGTTCAACTAATTGTAACATTTTTGTATTGAAAGCTTGACAGGAAGTAAAGCATGAACTCAGTTACTTTAATTGAACCATTATAAACACCTAGTCTCACAGGGTTCTGCAGTAACATCCCACAAAAATTCAGTGTAAAAATATTAACATTTCAAAAAAGTCATATGTGGACAAACTTGCTCATCCATATGCACATGCAACTATTGTGATAGATTCATATTTGACAATTAAGTTTATCTTGTGACCTTGCTAAGTTTATTAGGACTACTATTTTTCTTTTGAATCTATCTAATATTATATCTAGTAATCATCTAATATTCATGGATTTGAATTTCAACTGATCTTTAAAATTTTCTATTTTCCATATGAGTTTTATATTTTTTATGATATAACTTTTTATTTATTTTTCTTATTGCCTGGCTAAGATCTCTAATAGTAAGTTGAATAAAGGTGTTTTCAATCTCAGTAAAAAAAATTCTCAGTATGCCACTAAGTTTAACTCCCACTGTATGGATTTCGAAGGTTTTTAAAATTATAATTCGAAAAGTTTTATTTCTGGTTTAATCGTAAGTGGTGAGTTATATCAAATACTTTTCTTATATTTACGATATGAGTAATAATGATGTTCCTTCTTTAGGTCCATGTGTTAAATTGCAATGTAATATTAATAAGAAATTAAAAATTAAAAAACTTAAGTCATATTTATTTCAGTATTTACATTTATCATCCAACTATTCTCTTAAATCATTTACACAGTTCTTTACATAGTTCATTCCGTTGGGAAGCTGATGGAGTAATTATGACTTCATGATAAACTCTTCGAATGAGCTTCTATGGTGATGGGAAGGTATCCAAATTTTGTGCATTAGTGACCTTGATCCAGACTGACAGCTCCTATGGGAGGAACTAAAATTTCCTTTTATGATACTCGACCTTTCACATGGAGCACCTGCTCCCAGCAATCTTCACCTCCCTCAACCATCTTTTAAAACATCTCATCCAGATGACTTTTCCAAGTCCACGCAACATCAAGCTTTCTATACCTTTCTTCATAAGTGGGGGACGCATACCATATCTGATAGCTTTTGTAGTTGAGTATCTCCCCTTCTACCACAGATGCAGGCTTTCTGAGTAATCAATATAGAAATACAGAAATTGTTTTAAGTCTCGGGAACTGTGACATCTCATCTCTTATATGATCATGTATATATAGAAGAACCTTGGTTGGTAGTTATCAATATACAACTCCCAAAGTTCAGGAAGACTAGAAGGAATCTTCTTTAACAATTAATTATTCCAATGTATTGTAAAAGTATAAGATTAAAACTTAGAATTTTACAAGTCTTTATAGAAGAATCACGATGACAGAGTCTAGTCTCAGATCTTTCAGATTTGTGACTTCAAGTAAGCACATTCCTCTTAATTTCTTTGCGTATGCCAATGAAACCATTAACTAAGAAACCATTAGTTGACTTTTTAAAGTTGATTTGGTTTATTTAAATGTTGATACCCAATCTACATAGGACAAGATATTCAAGTAACAAAATCAAATGATTTACTCATTAATAAATGACTAAAACTAACGATTTTGAAAGATATGGGAAAGATCTCTTTCAAACTATTTTTTCTAGAAATTTAATCTGTAATTAAATTTTTGGTTCTTTTAAAATTCTGAAACTAATTTAGCTTTTAGAAGAAATGATTCCTAAGGCTTTCTTGTCAGTGAGTGTAGACTTAGAATCAAATTCTTTAAAAGCAAATGCAATAGAAAAAACCTAAGAAGCTACTTTTAAAGGAGAAGAAAAATACTTTCCTTTATACTTCAAAAAGAACCTTAGGTTAGCTTTTTCAAAAAAATAACAGATTACCTCCAGGTGAATTTTTACTACTTGCATAATTTTTTTCTTTGATGCTCATAAATATGCTAAATAAAAATACTAGAAAGAAAAATTTACTTGATTAAAAAATTGCCTATGGGAAAAAATTGGGCAGCACCGTTATCATTTTTAGAAATGTGTTCTACAGATATAAAGTATTTTGACATAAAGTATATAAGATATTTTAGATACTTTGGTATAAAGTTCATAAGATATTTGGATCAAAATATGGAGAAGGGCATTGCATATTAAGATTAAAATCCACATTACAAAAATATAAAACAACGGAAGAGAATGGTTTTTTGTACATTCATCTGCCTTTGAATTTTACATATTCATCAACAATGTTATACCAAAAGCTATAGAATATGGAACATGTATATATGTATTGTCATAATAGAATCTAAAGGTAATGTGACATAATAGCTTGGAAATAGATATTCATGTCCAATTATCCATAAAAGTTGCTGTTAAAGGGCAGAAGTTGTGACTGAACAATGTAAAAAGTTCCTACTTCTGTGATCCAAAAACAGAGAGTTTTCTTTATAAAGAGAAAAAAAAAAGATCTTAGAAAGAACAGGTAGTATCAGACTTCTTGAAATGAGTTCCAGTCTTACAATAGATGCTTGGACATGAGAAAAATAAACAACTCCAACTGTCAGGGGATCAATTTTTCAGGCAGAAAGTAATTATCTAGCTGGAAGTCAGCCAGGACACCAGAGATAATGAACATCCTTATTCCTTCTCAAAATTATGGGGGATTTTTTTTTAACTGAACCCAAATGGCCATGACTTTGACTTAGTACTCTATTCACAAAAGGAACGTAGCAGCTGGACTGGGAAGGTGGCTCAGTGGTTGAGTGTTTGTCTTGAATGCACGAGGCCCTGGGTTTGATTCCTCTGCACCACTAAACAGAAAAGGCCGGAAGTAGCGCTGTGGTAGAATGCTAGCCTTGAGCCAAATAGATGAGGAACAGCACCCAGGCCCAGAGTTCAGGTCTCACGACCAAAAAAAAAAAAGAACTTAACAGCTGTGAAGATAACAATGACTCCTGGAAAAATCATTCCATTCAATTAAGTGTCTAATTCTTTAGGATAGTTAGTTATGTTTGGTTGCTAGATCGGCTTAACACATTCCTAGAAAGAAATTTAGTATTTTGCTGATGGAGTAGAGATAGTCCATAAGGATTTAGTATTGCTTTTCCTGCCCTTTGGAACAGCAATTTGCTCTAACAGTCATTACTTTATTACTCACTAAGTCAATACTGGACTAATTTACATGCATGCATTTGATTTGTGGTGGATACATGACAGATTAGCCAGACTGCAAATCATAATTGAGCAAAAATCCATGTAATGTAAATCACACAGCTCATCATCCACTTCTGTTTGCCAAAGATAGTAATCTTGGAAGTTTCCAGATCAATTGTTAAAAATATTCATTCATGATTCAATACTTTTTTTTTTGGTCGGTCGTTGGGCTTGAACTGTGGGCCTGGGCACTGTCCCTGAGCTCTTCAGCTCAAGAATAGCCCTACTGCTTGAGCCACAGCACCACTTCTGGTTTTTGGTGGTTAATTGGACATAAGAGTCTCATGGACTTTCTTGCCCCTGCTGGTTTTAAACTGCAATCCTCAGCACTCAGCCTGCTGAGTAGCTAAGATTACAGGCTTGAGACACCAGCACCCAGCAGTACAATTTCTTGACATGAAATTGACTTTGTGGCTACCAAAGATAGAAAGCTTCAAGGAGTGTGCAAAGGTTTTGTAGGGTAGTACAGGAAAGGTACCACTCTTCAACACTTATCTTTTACTAGGAATTTTATATATATTCTTTCATTCGACCTCCTCAGTAATGAAATGGGTACTGTTAATATCCTATAACAAAGAATGAGTAGAGAGATGATATGTGTATATGTAGAAATGCACCTCTCCAAGCTCTTTAGTAGTAAAAAATAAATAAAACATTGACATATGCAAACTCGGGTTAAAAATTCATGCTATTCAGAGAGATTTAGAAACATTATAGTATGAGTATTTCACAGTGTTGTTTCATACCTATTGAAAAACCATGGCAACTAAATTATATCACAAAAGAATATTTGGATGATAATGTTGTATTGTAGCAATCATTTCTCCATTTGTTCTTAAATGCTTTCCTTTGTTTTCTTATATTCTATTATTATGGAGCATTAACTAAATGAATTTTGAGTATTGAACAAATCTAGGCCAAGTTTCATTTGGCTACACGGAATAGTTTGTATATATCATGTACTTTATTCCATGCAAATTTAGTTTGCTAGTAGTTTATTGAGAACTTGTATTTATATGTTTATAAGGCATAATGGTAAATAGTTTTCATTTTATATTTTATCTTTACCTTGTTTTGGTAGTAGGATATTTTGACTCATAGAACAAACTTGAAAGTGGTTTATCCTTATCTATATTTCCTAAAACATTGTAAAGAATTAGTAGGAACCCTTTAAATATTGCAATTAACTAGTGAAACAATGTTGGCCTGGATGGAGTTTATTTGTAGAAATTTTGAAGTCACTAAGCCAATCTCATTGCAGAATTTCCTCATAGATATGCCAAATTTAGACTGGGAAAATTACATTAACATAAATATCATAGTAAAGAGATTCACACAGAGTTTTTGCTTGTTCACAGCATGGCATGTATGTTTTCATAATAATATAGTCTATTAGATATACAAATGCTTGTTTAGGAAATAGTGTATGTAGTTTAATTTAAAATAACATTTCTAGAAAATGCTGACAATCATGTGAGCCTTCAGCAAGACATATTCTTTTGGCAGGTAGAGGTCCTCTTCTTTGTTGATAAGCATAGACATTTCTTAAAATAAGATTAATGAAATTTTGTCATAAGCATTGACATTCCATTTTATCAAAGATGGCTATGTATTTGACTGTATTTTATCTACAGTAGAATTTCATTCAATATTAAAATCAATTCTCTCAATTCCTTTGCTGCTTTATCAACTACACTTAGGAACTGTTGTAGCTATTTAATTGTGATTTTAGCAATGTTCATAGTATCTCCACCATGAGTCCATTTTATCACAAGAAACCATTTCATTGCTTATCGATAAGAAACAATTCTTCATAGATTTTTAATGTGATAACAGAAATTTGGTCACATCTTTAGGTTCTATATTTTTAATTCTACTTACCTGTTGTTTCCACTACATCTACAGTTGTTGCTTCCGCTGCAGCTGCGAAGCTTTCAGTTGTCTATGAGGGGTAAAATCAATTTCTTTCAAACTCCTGTTAATGTTCATGTTTGATCTCTGATAAATCACAAATATTCCTAACATTTTGAGTGGTCAGTCCTTTTCCTGGAGGTTTTCAATTTACTTTGCTAGATCTACAGAGGAATTACTACTATGGCTGCCAGAGCCTTACAAAATATATTCGTTAAATAATATGACTGACAAAATTATTTCTTGATCAGTGGATTGCCAAATGGATTTAAAAAAGCCATGAATCTCTGTTATGCACAATTTTCATTTTCCACTTGGTTTTATTGAGAAAAACCTGACCTCTGGCTGCACCAATGATAGAATTTCCAGAAGTGATTAGATCCCAAGGACTCTGACTTCATAAATAGACTACTTCCTAGGTGGATTCATAATGTGATGGTATTACTTGAAGGTGATGGTGGGAGATGACAGAATTATGTCACTGAGACTCTGTCCATGGGGACTGTATTTTCTCCTAGCTCCCTCCTCTATTCTCTTTCTCTTCTCTGGCCACCATGATGTGAAATACTGTGCTCTAACATATCCTTTAGCTTTGATGGTCTGATAGCCCTGAAACTGTGAGCTAAAAAGCAATCGTTCTTTCTTTTATTTTTTAATTTTTTATTGTGAAAATACCGTACAGAGGGGTTACAATTACATAGGCAAGATAACAAGTACATTTCTTATCAAGCATTGTTGCCTCCTCCTTTGTTTCCCCTTCCTATCCCTTCTCATCTTCCCCCTGGCTGCCCCCTCCACCCCTGCACCTCACCCTACCCCCCCTCAACCCCGTCAAAGTTGTAAAATTCCCTTTTCGACATAACGACTTGTACATCTCATAGTTGCAATGAGTCTACCTGTATCCCTATTTAAATGATTTGGTTTTTTTTCCCTTCCCCTTCACAAATCCTCCTTCCTTTTAATTTGTTGCTGATAGGTATTTTGTTACAGTGATTAAAAAAGGTTAGCTAATATATAAAATTAATACCAGAGACGTGAGGTTATGGTTGTGACTACCAAAAGAGTTTTCAAGCCTTTATAACTAGGGTTTTTAAGGAATATGAAAATGTGTTGAGATGCTTTCTAGACAATCCTAGGATGATAAAATTGCTTTCATAGGTGATTCTGTGGGGAGTCAGAATGCCAAAAAGTAATGTGAATGATGATAGGTAAGTCCATGACATTTCACATGAAATGTTTTACCTTTCAAAAATAGATCCGCCTAGTCGCCTTCTGTCAAAGGGCTATGTATTAAAATGTTTGCCTGATAAGACATGTACTCATTACCTTGCTCATGTAATTGTAACCATTCTACACGGTATTTTCACAATAAAAATTAACTAATTAAAATGTTTCCCTGGAGTCAATGAGCTAGGCATTCAGAGGTCTTTTCAGTCATGGTCTAAGGCTGTCCAGTTATGGTTAGAGCTAGTGGGAGACTTGGGTTTACAGGCATGTGAAACAAGAGTTCTGGAATAAAGCATGAAGCTTCCATTAAGATTTCAAAGTAGGTTCTTGAAGGAGGCCAGGAACTGAATGGTGGGTCACAATTCATGCAGACAACCTCCAAGGAAATGATTTAGGAAGCTATGATGGTGAAGCTAAAGATGCCATGGAGAACAGAAGAAGTTGGAGATGCCAGTAATGTGGACCATTTGCTGAGTAGATGGTGAGTAAACAGACTCAAGAGAGAGGGTATGAAGTCTTCAAAAGGCGTGGCTATTGGAGTAGTGCTTCTCAAAACTGTTGGAGCTCAAAGTACAAAATCATATGCCCTAATGGCCAGACATAGAGCTACAGAATTTCATGTTCTGAGTTTCAACTAGGTTGGTGAGTTTTAGTGTTTGGTCCCATCCTTTCTTTCTATGCCACCATTCCCTTTGGGGATGAGAATTTTGTGTGTGTGTGGGTTGTGGGGCTTGAACTCTGGGCCTGGGCATTGTTCTTCAGCTCTTCAGCTCAAGGCTAGCGCTCTACCACTTGAGCCACAGCACCACTTCTGGTTTTCTGGTATATTATTGGAGATAAGAGATTCTCAGACTTTCCTGCCTGAGCTGGCTTTGAACCACGATCCTCAGATCTCAGACTTCTTAGTAGCTAGGATTACAGGCATGAGCCACCAGCGCCCTGCTTGGGATGAAAATTTTTTTTGCAACAATGAGATGTACAAGATGTCGAAAAATGAACTTTACAACTTGGTGTGGGTCGGGGGAGAAGGAGAGTGGAAATGGGAAGGGAGGGTAAGGGGAAACAAAGGAGGAGGCAACAATACTTGATAAGAAATGTACTCATTACCTTGCTCGTGTAATTGTAACCCCTCTGTACGGTATTTTCACAATAAATAAATAAATAAATAAAATACCACAATGCCATTCCTAGAAGTACAAAAAAGTATAAAACACATTGCACTTTTGAAGTTTCAGAAAGCTATAAAACCTTAATAAAAGAAGCAACAAATAAATAAATATGTCTGTACATTCATATGGAATTTAAGTATATTGTTATTACATATCAATATTCAACTGACATATAATTCAATAGGATCTTTGACAAATTCCAGCAATATATTTGGGGCAAATTTTCATGAAATTATGCTGAATGTGAAAGATAAAGAAAACAATCATATGAAAACAACTTTAAATGAAGTATGAAAATTGAGCTTCTTTTTTGGAATGTAAGTGTAACTACCTCTGTATAGAAAATGGAGCTTTTTAAAACAAGCTACTTCATATCAAAATTTGCTAAATTTATGAGTAACGTACATCTATTATAATTAATGGCCTCCTCAATGCATTACATTCAAAGTGGGTATCCCAAAGTTGAAATATCATTTTACAGCATTTAAAAATTAATTTAAGTAGGTTATAGATGCCCAAGTTCTTTCTCAAAAACTAAGAAAGAAATGTTAATTAAATAAGAGAAAGAGGCTTTAAAAAATTATTTGGTGCCTCCATGTAAACTAAGATACCTCACAGTTCTAAGTAACCAGTTTCAGTATTTACTAGTATTTATATTTCATACTACTGCCATTGAAAAAAAATATTTTAATACCTTCCTTTCTTTTTTATTAAATATCTCCAGTAAAGTGATTTCATTGTTAAACTATTTCACTGTCTTGTTTCAATAGCATATTGATTTCAGTTTACAGTAAAATTTACAGCCAAGGCTTGCTATAAAATGATGACATTTGAACTTACATGAACTGCTGGCTGAATTCTACAATGCTACCTTTGATTTATTAATTCTTTTTAAAGGTAGCATCAATATGACCCCTTAGGGAAATTCTGTAAGCCCTTCAATTTTACCATCCTTTCATGTCTTGTACATGATGTAAATGCAATATGTTTAAATGTAAATTAACCAGCCATATTTTGAGCACCATCCACAGCCCAGATTCTGTGATGGTGTCTTTTATACACACAACCTCAAATGTTCTTCTGCAGTATCATCTGTATTTTTTTCTTCCATTTTTCAGTGACAATGTATTTAAATTCTTAAAGCAATACAATAAGTATGTTTTAAATTCTGGGAAGCTTTTCCCTTCATCCTATATTGTACTCATAGAATACACACAGAATTTCTCTTGAAAGATTTCCAAATATATGCTTTTTGCTATTTATTTACATTAGATGTTCTAGTGTTGATGTTTGCATTATTCTTTGCAGTATTTGAATAAATCGGTGGTGGTTTTCCTCAGCTAGTGGGAAAAAATAGACTGTAGAAGTATGTATATCACTACAGGAGGAGTTCTACGATCATTATCAACAACAAAAACACATGATTCTGCAAAAGATAGGCTATTCTAAGCTTTCAGAAAACAGAAATTAAAGTGCCCAAAGATACATCTAATTGAGTCCTAGAGACATAGGATAATTTGGAATTTCCTGTCCTGCCACAAGTGTACTTAAAGAATTATGCTCAACATTTTAATATTTTACCATTTTCAGAGACATTGATCTTTCCACCAAAAATGAAGTCACTTAATGACTGTCTGAGATGTAAATTTCTTTGAAGAAGATGTGTACTTATCTCTGTCACTATTTACAATTGCACCAGCCAGACTTTGAAAATCTATAGCTCTAAATAATTTTTATAAGGCTACCAAATGCTTCTTCATAGTGGGTTTTCTGTTTCTGTTTCTTCCACAACAAGGGCTTTGGGGACTAAGTAACAATCACCAAAGATTATCATAGTTTTGTTGTAAGACACAGCTATATTTTCATACTAAGCAATGTGTGTGTGTGTGTGTGTGTGTATGCACGCACGCGTGGGTGTGTATGCACGTGGGCAAAACAGTGGGATAGTGATTTGCTTCAAGGATGAATTATAAGCCTTAGATAAATAAAGTGAAGTTTTGCTTTCTAAAGTAAAAATTGATCTTTTCATTTTATTATCCAAACAAAAATATCTAAGTCAAGTATGTTTAATTATGCTTCAAAAGAATAATTAAGTTGACTAATAGTGGTTTACACCTGTAATCCTAGTCACTCAGGAGCTGAGATTAGAGGATTGAGGTTCAAAGTCAGCACAGGTAGAAAAGTCCACAAGACTCTATCTCTAATTAACTACCAAATAGCCTGACTAGAGCTGTGATTCAAGTGGTAGAGTGCCAGCCATGAGAAAGCAAGTTGAGTCAGTCTGTGAGGCATTGAGTTCGAGCCCTGTAACTATCAAAAAACTAAAAGAAAGACAAAAATATCAGAGTTGTTGAGATTAAAAACATGCTATATCTTATTAGTGATGTCTGTGAAGATCTACAATATTCATTCATTTATTTTTCTATTCAATTAATACTCTGAAAAATCTATAAAATAAAATCATGGTCATGATGGTGTTAGACTCTGAATAAACATGTATGAACATGACAGACATGAAACAAATAATTCCAAAATAAAATTAGCATTTATAATTTTTCTCACTGTGAAATAAAGGAGAAAAACAGAATATTATAAATGGCTGTAGCAAAATAACCAGTTACAGAAACCATCTTTAATTTCTCTCTCTCTCTCACTCTCTCTCTCGTGTGTGTGTGTGTGTGTGTGAGTAACATCTTTTACCATCAGTGATGTAGCATCTGACACATTAGAGAGAAATACTGAAGAAAAACCAGCTTGTCTTTTGATTTTCACTCCTGGGAATATTCTGTCATGTTTCTTGTGCTATTTAATCACTTTTGCAATTCTAAATTTATTGTGTCACCTAACATTCATTGATCTCTCTAACTCATGGTGTGATTATTAAAAATGCAGAGAAACTGTAAAATAACTAATCTTTGTCCAACTTCTGCAGAACAACCTTGAAGCTTGCTGACACAGTTTACTTCCTTTAGAGTGGTTCAAAGTAAAATCACCTTTGTGTGTACCACAGACGACATCCAAACACACCCTCTACCGCCATAGTATTCAGAACAATTGGTAATGTCATTCTGCATATTGAATATAATTTAGGGGACAATTTTTTTTGTTGGTCATAGGGCCTGAACTCTGGGGCCCGGGCACTGTCCCTCAGGTCTTCAGTTTAAGGCTAGCGCTCTACCACTTGAGCCACAGCGCCACTTTTGGCTTTTTCTGCTTATGTGGTGCTGAGAAATTGAACTCAGAGTCTCATGTATGCAAGGCAAGCACTCTACCACTAAGCCACCTTCCCAGCCCTACGGGACAAATTTTGAAGGTATTTAATTCTACCTGAGATGCTTTAAAATCTAGAACTAAGGTAGTGTGGAATTACTTATTAGGAGCATTCTGAGAAATAACCTAATTGTATGTTAATCATGAAAATTAGATGGATTAAGTAATCATTTGACATCATAATTGTGTTATTGACAAGGTCAAGGTAATTTACTTTGGTTTTCTGGCTGAATACATTCTTTACAAGATTTTTCTCATTCAAATTTTCAATCTTTTTGTTGTCTTGAAAATATTCTTTAACAAGAGCAAAATATTCAGATGCAAAACTCAAGTAAGAAGCACCCATTGGGTTGGAAATGGTGCATTTTGCTTGTCATTCTTCCCACTGCTTGTTGCATTGTACTGAAGTCATCAACAGTTTCTCCCAGAGTACTGAATTCTTCAGCTCAACTTTCAGCATCTTTTAGTCCTCTGAACATAGATTTAAGTTTATCTACTATGGATTGTTTAGAGGAGGAGCTTATCTGGCAGTGGTGATTAGATAAACACAAGCAAAATGGATGAAAATCTCAGAGGAAAGGCTCTGGTTAGCACAGCAGAAGCTGCAGGCTCTACCATCCAACTCTAACCTGTAGTGCACAGCACATCTTTCTGGAAAATACACATTGGCATGACTACCAAAGTGACAGGTACAGTTCAATCTATCACAGCATGTGTCTGATAGGAAGGTGGTGGGAAGTGAGAATAATGGTTTGTCCAATGACTTTGGATTGAATATTGTAGCTTTAAAATAAACCCACTGTTCTTTATTTTATTTCTAATTTGAATTGTTCATTTTTGTTAACAGTCAAGATGACTCAATTTCTCCAACATCTGCCCTTTCAAAATTATGTTTTTTTGAGTCAATTATCCTCAGAAATGAACAAATGCTAGATACATGATTTCTGTGAAGTCCACCATTGTCAGAACTTTTGAAGACACAATAAGTTCATCCATCCTTGCCTACAAAATATAAATTGGTAATGTAGTTTGCTGTGTTTTGTTTTGTTTTTAAAGCCAAGTCCATTGTCATTGTGTGATTCTTAAAAATGCATATTATATAAAACTTAAATATGGTTTCAAATAATATTTTAAAAATCTGACAAGTTTTTGGAAAACTCTGTCAGATTCTCTTATTACCTGACAATAAATCTAATAACAACAAATGCTGGAGGGTTCCCAAAAGGGAACCCTACTGCATTGTTGGTGGGAGTGTAAACTTGTTCAACCACTTTGGAAAACAGCATGGATATAAACTATGTTTATCACAGTATTATTTACCATAGCTAAGATATGGAACCAACCCAGATGCCCCTCAGTAGATGAATGGATCAAGAAAATGTGTTGTATATATACACAATGGAATTCTATGCTTCCATCAGAAAGAATGACATCACCTCATTTGTTAGGAAATGGAAAGACATGGGAAAAATTATATTAAGTGAAGTAAGCCAGGCCCAAAGAAACATAGGTCCTATGCTTTTCTTTGTTTGATTTTACTTTTTACATGTAGCCAAACTTATTTTTCCCCCTCTGATAATAGGAGCTTATTTTAATTATTGAAGTATCTAAGTATGTAAGCTGTTGGATGTAGTCGGTGCTTAGTGAACAACAGCTAAAGTGTTTAGCAGAAATAACTGAATTTTACTCCCATGAGTAAAATTATGAATTTATAGTTATAATTTATGTTTTGTTAGCTATGTGATCTTAGTATTATTGTTTAGAATTACTAAGTCCCAATTTCCTGTAGGAAGAGGTAATAAAATCTAACTTGTTAGGATGATTTAAGGGGATCCATCCCTTGCATTTAGATGATATTGATATCATTATCATTGTCAGCCTTCTTCTTTTTTACCTTTTGGGTGGTACTGGTCTTCAACATTGGGCTTTGTCTGCTTGCTCTATTTTTTCCATTCATAATTGTTGCCCTACCACTTGAGCCATGACCCCACTTTCTACTTTTTGCTGATTATTTGGCAGTAGTCTCTCCGATTTGTGTTCAAGCTGGCTTCAAATTGTGATTCTCAGATCTCAACCTCTTCAGTAAGTAGAAATATAAGGAATATGGTACCCCATATTATTATACTTAGCTGATTTCAAGAGTCTGAAATCATTGCATTGGCTGTTAAAAAAATTAATGGAAGGGTGCTTGTTTGTGTTTTGTTTTGTTTTGATTTTTGTTTTTCATATAACAAATAATACAGTAAACTCATAGCTCCAAGAGTTTCAAAGAACTCAAACCCATGGAAGATATACCACTCTAGTTGCTATGGTCAGATTAGCAGGAGAGAAGCAATATGGGTGTCACTGTGAACCCTAGCTCTAGTGAATGAAAATGACCAAGACATGTCAGATTCTAAACTTCTATCTCCCATTCAAAAAATGAGTACTGCTTCATTGAGCTATCAGAGGTTAGTACAGTACATTCAACATTACTCCATGACTAGAGAGTATGACAGAAATCATTTGTACCTTCATAGACTTGATTTGGGGAGAAATGGATGTTGAGCAAACAAATTCATGCTTAGCTTCATTGTTTATTTTATTTTATGTATTTTTGTTCTGGTCCTGGGGCTTGAACTTAGAGCTTGAGTATGATCCCTGAGCATTTTTGCTCAAGGCTAGTGCTCTATCACTGGAACCAAAGACACACTGCCAGTTTTCTGGTGGTTAATTGAAGATATAGTGTCCTCCAGACTCTGCCTGTGTGGGCTTTGAACCTCAATCCTCAGATCTCAGCCTCCTGAGTAGTTAGGATTACAGTCCTGAACCACCATCTCCTGTCAACTTTATTTTTTTTTAACTATTATAAATGCTATTAAGGAAAAGTACCATGACAGTGCTTAATAATCCAACCTAGCATCTCCATATTGTGGAATATTTTGCTTTCTTTGTATAATAGTAGCAAAAGGATTAGCTGATAAGTGCTTAGCAGATGATCTGGCACAAAATAAGTGCTCAGGAATTGGTAGCTGCTAGAGCGATGTTTATTTGGAACAAGTGGGTAGTTTGCAAATGGATTAAGCATTCTAAGTACAAAGAAAGATCAATTAGGTTGCAAGTGGAGTTCCTGAGGGACTATATAGTTCCATTGAAGATTCAGTAGATCATACAAATATGAGATTAGATGAGCAAGTAATAAACCTCTATGAATCTACATTAAAATAATCAATTTAGTGTGAAGTGGTCAAAAACATGATCCAAAAAGAGGTGGGGTATAATCTAGGTCCTGGAGGAAGATTAGGATTACTTTTATAAGTGGAGATTAAAGGTAGGCATTCATATTCATGCAGATTTTTTGTTATTACTCTCCATACAAAAATATGAATTCATCACTTGGTAGGTAATTCAGGGATGGTGCAGGGGTACAATGATGCCATGGTATTCTTTTCCTCATATCCTTTATCATTCTCAGGGTGTTTAAGATATTTCCTAAAGAAGAAACAATATCTTGAGATAGATATAATTACCTTCCAAAGAAAAGCCAGAGAAATCATGGTTTCATCCTAAAAGCCTTTGCTTGTCAGAGAAAGTAAACTTTGCAAAGGCGTCCTAAAGACTTGTCTTCCATGTCACTGTACAAAATGGACCACATGTACAGCCCTAACCAGAAGAATGAGTATTCAATGAAGGACTTAGATGAAGCATGGATTCATTCCTTAGGAGGATGTCTGCTTGAAATAAGTGAAACCAAAACAAGAACGTATCAATTAAAGAACAAGGGGAAAATTCTCTCTTCATCCTTTTCATTTAAGTTCTCCTTACATTTTCATCTAGTTTGAGATTCCTGAAGAGATTTTCCTCAGTGTATGAAATCCTTGCTTGCCACAAGTAAACAATGCTTTCTTTTGAAAAGAAAGGAAGAGAGAAAGAGGAGGGGTGGGGAGAGGGAGAGAGGAAGGGAGAGGGAGAGACAGAGACAGACAGAGACAGAGACAGAGAGAGAAGCCTCAGCTTTTGTCTCTTTATAACAAAGACTCTTCAAATATTGGAGTGGTTTGAAAGATGAAACATTTTAAACAGCAAAGAAATCCATGTTAGGAATGGGATAAACTCCTGCACAAGTGAATTTTACTGCTGTAGATTTAGATCCATTCATTTAGATGAATGATGATTGAATAGCTATAGCTGTCACTGAATACAAACTAAAACTTAAAGTCAACATGAAAATAATAAAATTTCTTTCTGTATACAAAGCATTGGAGTTAGATATTAAACACCCCCCACCCCCGCCGGCTTTTGTCAGTCATAGGGTGTCATCAAGGCCTGGGCGCTGTCTCTGGGCTCTTTTCACTCAAGGCTAGCACTCTATCACTTTGAGCCACAGCTTCACTTCCACTTTTTGAATGGTTAATTGGAGATAAAGATGAAAGAAAATAAATTTATATACAAATAGGATAATGAGAAAGAGAGATACTGAGAAAAGTGCTTCAGTTTTCAAAACTATCTTTAAATGCTGACTGAAATAAACTTTTGCCTGAAACAAAAAATCTCATGGGAACCATTCTGCTCTACCACTTGAGCCACAGTGCCACTTCTGGCTTTTTCTGAGTAGTTTATTGGAAATAAGAGTCTCATGGCCTTTCCTGCCCAGGTTGGCTTTTAACCATGATCCTCAAATCTCAGCCTCCTAAGTATCTAGAATTATAGATGTGAGCCACCAGCTCCCTGCTTTGCAAATTCTTTATATTTGCAACAAATTTCCACTCAAGTACAATAAATGTGCACATCACAAAGCATCAGTTGTTTTTTTAACCATGTTTTTACAAGTTGTATAAGATAGAAAATTCAGTAGCTCTTTGTTTTGTGTTCATGGTTTGCTGCTTACACAAGTTTATTTGTTTATACCATTTAGAATGCACATTGATAAAAACAAGAAATGTTACTTTCCTGACCCTTTAAATTTTAATTGTTTTCATGTAGTATAGAATAGGGATCATAAATAACCTACAGGGATACAGAAGAGGGAAATGCAGAGATGACATTCAATTTCAACAGTGGTAGAGAGAAGCAGGAACAGTAAATATGGGAAGTCTCAAACTTTTTACAGAGAAGAAAAACTAAAACTTATTTGGGAGAGAGAGTTAAACAATTAAACACAGAAAAAGAGGGAAAAAAGGACTTTTGGGGAAGTAAGTGGGTTTAGGTTTTACTAAGTAGTTTTGTTTTGTAGTCCTCAACCACCCACCAGTGGAAAAGGATTGTTACTTCTAATATTTATATTTTATAGTTTCCTTGTTCCCAAATACTGAGAATTTAAAACAATGACTAACTGTATCTCAGGCAGTGTAATGGTCCTAAGGAAAGAGATATTCCTTTGTTTCTGAAATCGACAAAAGGAGGAATGCTGGGAAAGCATGACTGTTGAGCTGTGATGTCTGGAGCAAAGTTGGAGGAACTTTGTTTCCTGCCTTTTCCTTTGAAGTACTCATCCTACCCACACAGTATTTGTCATAAAAATCTTATAAAAACTCATTTGTCATAAAAGACTCTTGTATTGTCCTTTACTTTGCACCAAGCAATAACTAATATCCCATTCATTTAGGAACTCTGTTCTCTAGATTATAAGAAATTGGTTGGCTGGGAAAAAAAATAAATGTAGAATAATAAAAAAATAAATGTAGTAAAAATAGTGGGGAGAAGGAAGAGGACTGGTATGTGTTTTTTTTTTTTTTGAAGGGAGTCTAAATTAAATAAAGGAACTGAAATACTACCACATTCTCAAAAAGGCTTGACAGAGAATTAAGAGTTGGCTCTATAATAACTCTTACCCAACTATCTAGGTACCCTGAGTAGTTTAACAATAGAAGTAGACATGGGAAAATTCAGGCGAGGAAGCCAAAGTTCTCTCCACTGCTTAAAAAGGCCAACCCTTAGGAACAGAGGCTGCTACTATTACTGGTTTTCCAGTATGCAAAAGATGAAAGCAATTCAACCCCACTGTCCTGAGGGTGGGTAACAGATAGATATATATGATGTCCTAAGGAAGGCTGTGAGGGTAAGAGTTGGTTAACAAGGTAAGTAGGTGCCCATTTCAAAAGAAGCACAGAAACTACCTGTAAGTATTCAGAAAAAAAGTCTAGGGTAAATGGAAGCCAGAAATTATTCCAGGCCAATTTTTTTTTCTGTCCATGTAGGTTCCCTGTTTCTCTGAATTGGTCTCACACCTGAACTCATTCATTTTTTTCCCAACAAATATGAGCCATCTGTGCCTGGCATTGAGTTCTGGGGCTTGAACTTGGGGCCTAGGTACTGTCCCTGAGCTCTTTTGCTCAAGGTTAATGCGCTACCACTTGAGCCACAGTGTTACTTCCTTGCTGATTCTTTATAAAGTCATGATAAGATTGATAGTATACTTTAGAGTAAGAGTAAACTCTGGGAAGTAGAATAATTCTTTATGACTTAAGCCACAGAGTAGATTTTTTTTGTGTGTTTGTTTTTGGAAAAACTTTGTCTGGAATCTTGCAAAACAGTCCTTCACATCTGTATGTTCAAAAGCTATTGCCATAAACATGGCCTAAATTCCAGCACATCATCCTTGAATGCACATAGATGGATGGAATCAATTGTAAACCAATGAGCTGAGCTGCAAGAATGTGAACTAAGTATAAACTGTCATCCTACAAAGTTGACTTGAGGAAACAAGGCCTTTGAGACATTTACTGCTATTGTAGTGGTTCTTGTGGTGAATAGATAATCTACTCAGCTTAGATGTGTCCCTATAATACACTTCACAATAAAGAGTAGCAATGGATGTTCTCATAAATAAAAATCACTGCTACTAGGAAAGGAAAGACACCTTGAAAAGTCTCTTTTCTCAGATCAGCCTGAGGACACATAACAAACACAATCCTAATGTATACAATCTATTGAGAAAAATTTTTATGCTAAAACACATTGATTAATTTATTGAATCCCTAAAATATACCTGTGAGGTTAATAAAATGAAGCTACTGACTTCGTCGTATGTGAGGTAACTTACAGTTAGTGCTCAGACCAAGCTGTCACTTGAATTCCAACATATTTTATTCTTGGATGTAAAGCATTAATCCCCATCCAAGATATGATGTCTAGACAGATCCTGGATTTTAATGGTTATCGATAACAACAACAAAATGTTTTATTTCCTTGTTTTTCTGTGCATAACTATCATTTACCTACTTAGAATTTAGAGAATGGTCTATGAGGCTAATCAACCTCAGTTATTTAGTTAGTATTCACCAAAAAAAATTCTAGGTCCTCTTGACTCTATGTCCATGAATATAGCTAATTCTTCTCTATAATTGGTTTAACCTGAGCTTATATAACAAATTAGAGATTTGGAGTAATATTGAGTATGATGTTCTTTTAAAAAATATTTTCATAAAATTTAACACAAAATTTTTACTAGTACAAACCAAGGCATATTCTCTCTCTCTCTTTTTTTTATTGTAAAAGTACCGTACAGAGGGGTTACAATTACATGGGCAAGATAATGAGTACATTTCTTATAAAGTTTTGTTGCCTCTGCCTTTGTTTCCCTTTCCCATCCCTTCCCGTACCCCGTCCCCGCCCCTCCCCTACCCGATCCTGTCCCAGGGCCCATCCCCCTACCAAAGTTGTAAAGTTCGTTTTTCCACATAACGACTTGTACATCTCATTGTTGCAATGTGTTTTTTTCTTTCATGCGATTGTTTCTAACACGTTTATAAGATGATTTCTTTGTTGCTTTGCATGTCCCTCCCCCATGGTATAACCCCTGCTTTCACTGTATTTGATGTTGGTATAATTTGTGGAGGGGAGGCATGTTCTCTTTAATCTGGTTTTAGTTTGTAAGGGCTGCCATAACAGTACCACAGGTTGGGTGTCAGAACAAAACCTATTTTCTTATGATCCCATATTCTAAATGTCCAAGATGAAGGTGCACCAGAGTTCATTTCTTCTGAGAATCTGACTCCTTATCTTGGAGACAGTCATTTTCCCATTTTCTACCTGTGTGTTCACATTGTTTTCTCTCTCACATATCTGTGTCTAGTTTTCTCCTCTTATTGGGATACCACTCTGATTGTATCTGGGAAAACTCTAATGGCTTCATTATAATTCCATCATCTCTTTGAAGACCACCTATCTCCCCCATATAATCATATTTTGAGGTACTCAGGATAAGAGACTTACTATGTATGTAATTAAGTAGGACAACATTCAACACATAATTAATCTGAAATACTCAAATTGTTTGCTGACATTCAGATTGCAAAAAAGAAAATGCTATTTTCTTTTTCTAACAGAGACAAGTAAAAATTATTCAAGTGATCTAAAAATACCAACATTTAGCTGAAATGCTACATTTCTTCTGGGCAAGAAAGTATCACAGATAGAAAGTATCATGGATAGTTTAATTTTTATTAAATTTAAACCCCAACAACTGGATTTCCAGTCACTGTTTCCACCATAAACATTTATCGTATTGTTTAAATAATTTGTTACATCTAGAATAGTTATTTCCACTAATTAAGAATTCACTTTAGCCATATAGACAAAATACTGCATGTCTGTCTTCAAGATCAAACAAATATCTAGCCCAGTTCCAGTCATGTTTGACGTTTTTACCTTTGAATGGCTCACTATCTGTTGATATTGAATATCTGTTGATTCTGAGTTTCAGATACTCAGTAAAAAAAAGAATTCTATTTGGCCCTTCATTAGTGATTAAAAGTGTAAAGATTTTTAAGACGGTCCAGACAAAATCAGGTGTTACAGCATTCTTCATAATCTAGCATGATGCCAGAGATAAGAAAGGAAGAGATTATAAAGAGTAGTCAAAGTACCAAAGATTTTGGACTTCAAAACTGAAAACAAGTTTATAAAGTGGCTACTTTGTTTTGGGCTCAAATTTGAAACACTAGCATAAAGCATCTATCATGACAGAGATGACTTTTGCCCTCTGGGACTTCAATGTGCTACATAGACAATACATACTGAGCCCTGATGAGAGATGAGGAATTTCCCATAGTGAAGGCATACCATTAGTTTACTCCATTTTCCAGAGAATAGATCTCCCAAGTTGAATTTAATTTTTAAACTATATTCAAGTTTGCTTGGGGGAAATTGGAAATCCATATAAATAATCTTACAGACTTTCTGCATGCTAGAAAACCATACAGAATAATCTTTCCCCATTGTTGTGACCTACAAACAACAATAGGCACTACAGTTAGATGGCTGTGACACTGTGATATGTCTTCCTGAGTCTCATCCAAGCTCCTTCAAAGTGAGGTTCTATCAGCACCCCAAAGGCAGTTAAAAAGTTCTATCGTACCCTCTGCTTACAAACACAGGCTAGATTAATATACAGAATATTTTCTTATGAAAATCAATTACTTTGAGACATTTTAATCTTGTCTTAGTTTTCCTGAACTGATTTTGGGGAACTGTTTAAATTGCTCTCAAAAGTAGATTCAAATTGCAAACATAAAGAAGATAATTATCATAAGGTGAAATACTCTATCAATGGTTCTCAAAGTGTGGTTTGTATGCCAGTAGTAACTTCAGTAGCACTGGGCACGTGGTAGAAATATAAACTTCATGTTTCCACATTAGATCTAACAAACCAGAAATCTGGGTCTGAAAAACCCTTCAGGTGATTCTGAGGATCTCACTTTGACAGTCACTGTGTGACTTTGATAACCACTTAGACTCTCCCTTCCTAAATACATGGAGTAGCTTCTAGAAACTCATCCTCTGAAACCTGCTGTCCTTACTAGAGTGGATATACATGAAGAGATGATGCATGGTATACAGATATTTATTTAAAAAGAAAAGAATGCAGAAACATCACAATGGAGTTGTGTAAGAACAGATACTGTTTATTTGAATAAATTACATACTTTGTAATCAGTCTTTCAGCATAATTATGATATATGGTCTGACAATTCAAAATTTAGAAAAGTTATTTTTTTTCTGATTTACCTTTCTTGTCTATTTGTAAGCTTTAAGTTGCCAATTCCACTTAAATGTGTTTTTTTCAGTTTTTTTTATTGTGAAAATACTGTACAGAGGGGTTACAATTACATGGGCAAGATAATAAATGATAATAAATACATTTCTTATCAAGCATTGTAGCCTCCTCCTTTGTTTCTCCTTCCCATCCCATCCTCCCCTTGCCCCCCAACCCAATCCTCCCCCCACCAAAGTTTTGTAAAGTTCGTTTTTGACATAACAACTTGTACATCTCATTGTTGAAATGGGTCCACCTGTATCCCTATTTAAACGATTTTTTCCCTTCCCCTCCACAAATTATAACATCAAATACAGTGAAAGCAGGGGTTATACTGTGGGAGAGGGACATACAATGCAACAAAGAAATAATCTTATGTGTTAGAAACAATCACATGAAAGAAAAAAAAACATTTGAATGCATATCTTAGGATTCATTTCCCTAACATCAACTTATCTGACCTTTTCTGCTTAATGTTATTAGTTAAAAAAAAACCACCATGCATATGAGACTTTGTAATAGGAAGTGATTGTTTTGAGGGGAAGGCCAGTTCCAGGGATCAAACCCACAGCTTTATACCTGCCAGGCAAGCACTGTGCCACTGAGCTACCTCTCTGACACAGGTTTTTCTTTTATATTTCTAGGTTTGTTGCTCCCACTTTCAGTCTTATACTTTTAGCATGATGGAAAGGAAGCTAGCTTTGGTTTTCCCAAATGTGCAAGTTTGTGTAACTATTATATAATCAGACAGAGCGATGTTTTAACTACAAGTGGCTAAAATAGCTAAAATTCTCTTTCTCTTGATTTATATTCAGATTAAAGCATCTCCTGTTTTCTAAAGGCGTAGCAGGAAAGAAGCAGTATGCACACAGACAATGCTACCATGTTAGTTTGCTGTGTCAGCAGTGTTCCAGATGACATTAGTGGACAAAGGGATTCTCTTCTGACATCTGTGTTTATGGGAAACAAGGCAATGCAAACAAAGACAATCCACTGACCAGCAGGAATGGCAAGCACAATTCTTATCCTTTATTACCACATTCAAAGAAACATTAAGCATTTTTCTTCAACAGAATAAATATCTGGACACACTTAATAAGCTTTTTTCTGAAATGAAGTAGTGTATTTTTATTGCACATTATGACTTCCAACTATTTCTTATTTAAATTCCTACTCTCTGGTGTCTAGGTGGCAAGGAAGTAGTTTTCCGTGATGGCTTTACTGTCCTTCACTAAATTCTAGGAGATGGTAAAGAGAGAGTGTTAGAGAAAGATTTGCAAGATGCAGGAATTTTATTGTTATAAAGGAATCAGACTCTGTCCTCATGCCAACAAATGCTTTCTCATTAGGAAATCAGTAGGGTTGTTTGTCCCTGCATCAGACATTACATCATTGCTAAAAAAAATCCAGAATAGTTGCTCTACATTCTCATGCCATACCAATTACCAAAAAAAAAAAAAAGCTTCGACCAGGAGATTGACAACTCCAAAGCAATTGGGGGAAAAAAATCCATTGTCAGAAGAGCCTGAGACCAATTTCTAGCCCATTACCTGGCTCCTTCCCATCACAGAAAATGCAGACAATCATAGTATTCCACAGGAAAATACTGTTATCACTTGAATGACCTGGCTTTCCTGCATGCCTGCTCCTGGTTAAACATCAAAAGGTATCTATTCAGACAAAATTGTTGCCTACAATTGGAAGATGACTAGGAAGAACTTGGCCACCTTTAGATGTAACACAAGAGAGTGAACGGAGTTACTTTTACATTCAAAATTCAGGCATATGGTATGTGTTCTATGAGTCTTCATTAAGGAAAAGCTGAGCTTCACCAGTTTAGTAAAGATAATGTCCTTTTAGATTAGTGGTGGCTTCCATAAATGAGAGAGGAAGAGGATAGCATTTGGGCCAGCTGTTATGTTTCACAGCAAGAGAAGACCACTACTACTATCCACTCACTACTCAAGTATCGAGTGAACACTGCCCATTCATCCTGGCAATGTGGGAACTCCTCATCCTCCCCTACCACCCATCTGTCTTTACCCAGAGCATCACTATGAAGTAAATCCCATCCTTCCAGCTTCTCGGAGCACAGACTTGGAAACGTCTCTGATTCCTTTCTTCACCCTCTGTATCTAATTTCAACATATCCAGTTAATTCAATTTTTTTCAAAATAAATATGCAATCTACTGTTATCACTCTGGTCTGAGCTATTATTATCTCTTTCAGGAAACTTAAGAACTTCCCTCTATCCAAACTCACACACAGATTGTATAAGCCACAGGCATGATAGAGAATAAGACAAAATGTAAGGCAACTCACACCATGATTGTTTGTAGCCTTTGTACTGGCTCTTCCTTTGTTTGCAGTACCTGGTTTACCACATGAGATATTTCCAAGGCAAAGTCGCTGCTCCTTCATTCTACCTTCACAGTGATGTCTACACTGGCTGAACTGCAATTCTAATGCTCTAGTTCTTCTTATTCTCTTTAACCTGATCTTTGTACAGTAGCATTTATATATTAATGTGCCACATGGGTTACCCTATGTTTTTGTTTGTTTGCTATTTGTTTTCTTTCATAAGGATGTCTGCTTCACAATGAAAGGGGTTTGGGACTATCCTATTTATCAATGTACGCCAAGTGTCTGAAACAATACCTGCTATCTATTAGAATTTTGAATACCTATTGAAGGAGAATATCTTATGTCCAAATGTCAATGGTAGGATTATAGACATCATAAATCAATGAGGTTAACCTATTCAAGTACTGTTTATGGATATTATGTGTGAGTTTGGATAGAGGGAAGTTCTAAGTTTCGGGAAAGAATCTTGAATATAAACACATATTTGTATACAATTTATAAACTATGTGTACGGAACTGAAATTGCAATAGACTCATATAGAATAACCTATGTAGCTGTTTCAAATGGGGACAAAAGCTGAAGAAAGATAACATTAAAGTCTTGAGTTTCTATAGCTGTGTAAGATGAATTCTTAGGCATCTCACGAGAAGTTTATTAGATTATGATTCAATTTTCCATTTTTCTGTAATACTCTGAAGTTTTTATTGTGGCATATGCCTTTAATCCACAGTTATAATAATATAGTTATTAAATTAAATGAGCACATTTAGCACAATTATTGTAAATAGATGAAAACTGTTTTCAACCACTTGGTTCCAGACTGCATTCTTTATTCAATTTTATGTTGATGATCAAGCTCCTCTTTGCTGTGAGCTACAGCACTTGCTCTATTCATCTTGTCCTTTTGTATAACTTGCCAGCAGACTGTAGGGAAGAGCCAATAAAAAGAAAGAATCTCATTTAAAAGTAACAGAGTTGTACTATGTAAAATGATTATGCTGTTTTTATTACCATCCCTGCAAACAGCCTTTATAAAACTATGTTATTTTCATAGAATGTGCCAGCCAGTTGATGTAATTAAGCATAAGGAAGAACTTTGCAACTCACTGGAAAAACACACACACACACACACACACACACACACACATACACATACACACACACATAAGTTGTAGCAAGGTCAAATGCCAGAAAAGGCATTGTTTGGAATCAAGATACATGTGCCTACAATAAAAGTTTTCAGTGGAAGAAAAATGGGAGAGAGTAGTGGATGGGAAAGAAGAGGGAATAGGAGGTGGAAAAACAAAACAAAACAAAACAAAAAACCTCTCCATTTAGCAAACTCCCCCTTGTTCATAATGTGATTCACTGTACAGTCGTGGCCTTGGTGTACTTCAATCTACTTAGGCTTCAATTGGAATACTGGTACCTAGTTCATCATGCGTTACTCTAAGCAAAGAAGCCTTAATGTTGGGCAAAATCAATATAATCAGTTCACCTGTCAATAATAATAAACTCATCTCACAGCTAGCCTGAACAAATTTTAAGATAATGATAGCTTAATGCAGATCTCTGCCCCCCCTCAGCTATTGAACTAGTAAGGATAACAATAATTCCCATCTTAATAAAAAGTTGAGAGGATTAAATACCAAACACCTAGCACAGTGTTGGATGTGTTGATGCTTAATAAATGCTCAAAATTGTTCCTATCTCATCCTTACTGATGGTTTGTAGAAAAGTGCTTTCTCAAAAACTCCTCTGTGCTACAGCCTCCTCATGCAAAGTTTTAGAATACTTAAAATTTATTACATTCTCATGAACATTATTCACAAACAAGATTTTGATGTAGACACTTTAAAAATGCATTTGCTTTCATGGTAAAATCCATTAGGATTTTCTGCAAATGAAAAGTTGTCTGGATCGAGTAAAAGGTCTGGAATTCAGACAAATTCCGTAATATCAGCTCAACCCATCAAACATTTATGCCTCAGGATCATAGGAAGATAGCTATATTACTGAAGGACTTGCCTCTCTCTTCTTGGCCCAATCAGTTTATATATCCAAAGACTGACGTGCAGGATTGACCCCACCCTATTATTTCTGACTCATACAGACGTCAGGCAAACCCCCATGTATGCGGGAAGTGATTGATGTGCAAGCAGAACAAGCCATCCAAGCCTGGCTGGAAACATTCCATTGTGGGTCCAACTGAAAAGCCCCCAACCTCTCTAGACCTCATGGCTTTTTCATTAACCTCTGCCCTCTTACTCAGACTCCATAGAAGCCCCACCCCAAATCTACCCCCTCTCAAAATCTCCATACCTGCAGGAAGATCTGTGCCCCTTGCTGTCAATAAACAGCCCTAGCCTGTTGAGAAACAAATCCTGTCTATTCCTTTTTTTCCTCCATTCTCCTAACAATTTCTTTCTTACTTTATTTAAATTCAGTAAGCACTGAAAAGTCACAAATAAATACCCAAGCCCATTTAGCAATGCCATTGGTTTTATTTTAAGATTATACTAATTACATTGATTTAAATAGAAGTCAAATCTGCTGCATTGTTAAATGAGCTAATGAAAACACATTCGGTTTCTGTGTACCATATACCAAGATACATATCAGTGGTAGAATGAACACCTCGGTAGGGCAAGATTAGTATCTTTCAATTCTTGCAAAGGAAATTGTTCACATCTCCAGAGTCCTTTTTTTTCTTTTACTTGTGAATAACACAAATGATAGAATGAAATACCGCAAATGTGTAGTTCTCACATTAGGGACAACAACCCCACAATGTTCAATTCAACATTTCACTGAGAAATGTGTATGCCAAGCTCTGTGCTGAAGGAACACTGCTAACACAGAGAAGCATTCCATGTCGTCTCTGTCTCCCAGGAGGTGACAGATATCCAAATAAATATCCAAATAGCAGGTGTCAATGTGATTGAAGAGATATTTGAAAGAAGTTCAATTATAAAATAGTGCACTCTCTCTCTTGGTGACAAAGAGCAGAGACGTTGTACAAAGGAGGGTAGGTCTGAAGATTAATAAGACAATGTAAGGAAGATACGGAAAAGGAATTTTCCAAGGCACAGGACATGCTGGGGCAGAAAGTAATCAGCTACATTACAAACTTTCCAGGAATTCTGTTTGGCAAGCTAGGAGTTTTGCCCTTTTCATGTACAATCTCAGGCCTTTTGATGCTGATATAATTAAACTAATTTCTCTTAATTTTGAGTTCTGATAATTTTCAGTTTTGGCTTTATTAAGAATAGTAGTTTATGTCCCAAAGGTCTAAACAACTATACTCCAAAATAGAGCACATAGACATTAATTTTCATGTATAAATGAAAGGAAAGGTGCATGTTTGCAAAATTTCTCACCAATTCTACTTATACAGCTTTAAATTTCAAGTCATTTTCAGTTCCTTTAATAAATGTTAATGTGAGATTTTGATGATTTTAATAAATTTTCTTTTTTGTCCTTTTCCTAATTATTTATTGGATTCTTTTTATTTCATAATGAATGAATGAAATAGATATAGGTAAACATATAACATATGTGGAAGGGTGCTGTGTAAGGTTCATCCTGCTGTAAACATGAGCATTTAGGTATTTATTACATGAATTTGTATCCTTTAGGTATATACCAATGAGTGGTTTAGCTGCCTGTGTCATCCCTTCAAATTCAGTTGTATGTTTTTGGTTTTTGTTTTGCTTTTGTTGAGACCACCTGTACTGATATTAGTGGCTATTGTTATTTACATTCTACCAATAGTCTATAAAAGTTTATATTTCACTATATCTTCACCAGCATTTGGTGTGACTTATTTTTATGATATCATTCTGACAGTGTAGTTTGGGTTTTCATTTTCTTGATGGCTTAAAGATGTTGGACATCTAGTCAAGCTTTTATTTGTCACTTGTACCTCTTTTGAGAAGTATCTGTTCGGATCATTTTCCAATTTGTTATTTCCCATTTGTTATTTGTTATTTGTATTGGGTTTTTTTCTTGTTGATAATTTCTTGAACTCTACTTTTATAGGAGGGAAAAAGAGAGAAAGGAAGGGTAGAAGAAAGGAAGGTAGGAAAGAAAGAAAGAAGGAAGGAAGGAAAGAGGAAGGGAAGGAAAAAATGGAATGGGCTTATATGAAGAAGTTTGGTCTCCACAAAAGATTGATCTTAGAAGGAAAACTATGACTTAGGTTAACTCGAACAATAGACCTCAAGAAAGCAAAGTAGGAGAAAGAGAATTATCCCCATTAAAATCATATCACAGTCTAGCACTGGAATGGTGTGGACTGGAGAAACATAGTATGTAATAGTATGCTTTCGAATCCTATCAAGACTTAAATTTGATGGAATAAGACATTTAATATCGAGAGTGATAAACTCAAAGGTTTCAGAAACTGCACTTCTAGAGATAATAAATGTCCTTAAAATAATCATGGGCAGCAGACTAAAAAATAAAATGGAGATTGAAAATATAAGCCTTTACAAAACCACATGAGAAATGTCCTAAGACTTTTAAAAAACAAATGAGAAAAAAATCTAGATTGAGTCAATACATGTAAAAGAAATGGTGAAATTTCAAATTATTATTAATTTGCTCCATTTATGTTTTGAGGTAGTCAAGGTTACCTAGAACATCAAGACACATTTTATTATAATAAAGATGGAGATGGAGGCAATAATAAAATGTATTTTAAAGGTGTGTATTTTGAGAATTTAGAGATTTTAGCTGTGTTTAATCCTCCAGGAATATTGCAAGGCATATCTTATTATCTGCCCAATTCCAGTAAGAAAGATAAAATACAGATATATTAAAAATTGCTTCGTTCATAAAGGTATTATACAAGAGAGATAGGATGAGCTAGGATTCTCTTACCTCAACATTTTTACCTTAGATATGTAGGCTCGGATGTTTCATAGTTTATAATTTAAGAAATAAAAACACAAGATTTAAGAAGCAGAAAGGGGAATAACATTCTCAAGTCTTGTCAAGACATGTAAGTTAATTATACCAAATTAGCCAAGAAAAGTATACATGTCTGGTTATAGATCTGAATTTCACATAAGCAATAAATACTTCTACTATAAATATATTCAATATTCTGAAGCTAAATGTATTATTTGTAGTTTATGGATATTCAAACCTGACTGTCCCATAATTTATCCATCCAGTCATATTATATGGAGTATGAAATTTTGGCAGTCCTTGTATTAATTTGTATTAAGCATGGTAAAAGAGAAGAAATCTACTTGATACTCTAACCCATAGAACCATTTAGTCAACGTGTTAAATAGAAGCTATGTACTCTCCGTTGTGTTCACTCAAGTAACTAGAAAATACATGCTCAGAAATTTTCTCTGAATTTTTCAGTACTGCTACAAATTTTTCAGTACTGCTACTGGGGGGAAAGATTTTTCAGAGAAATTGAAGTCATTGTTTGAACCTCATTGTATGCTATTCTGGGGATTCTCTAACCTATGATTCATTCTGAAAACAAAAACAAGAGAAATAATAGATGTTTACTGAAACTAGTGTTCGTTAATGCATTCTGCTCTCCAGTTTCTTCTCAGCATCTAGACAAAAGAAGAAAATATCATCTTTACAGATACTATGGAAACATGAAAACTTCATATAATCAAGAAATGGGCTCATACTGACTTCTGAGAATTTATACATGTTTTCTGTACTCAGAGTCCTAATTTACACCTGGTGTTGTCAGCCTCTTTATCTTTTTTTTTTTTTTTGGTCAGTCATGGGGCTTGAACTCTGGGCCTGGGTGCTGTCCCTCAGCTCTTCAGCTGAAGGCTAGCGCTCTACCACAGCACCACTTCTGGCTTTTTTCTGCTTATGTGGTGCTAAGGAATCAAACCCAGGGACACATGCATGTGAGGCAAGCACTCTACCACTGAGCCAACTTCCCACCCGCAGCCTCTTTATCTTTTATAATGTTTTTTAAAAAAAATCTCTTTATAATGTTCTTGGAAGTTTGGGATCTGAACCTTCTTAAAGAAGTCATTCCAGAACCACCTGCAGTGATTGTGAATTCCCTGTTGTCTGCATATACAACTTTAGACATGTTACCACAAATGTCTTTCCCTTTAGTTTGCCTAAGAAGCATGTGGAGGATCTGTAGCCTCTGCATACACAGCAGAATGTGGGTCCTAGAGCTTGAACCACACTGCCAGTATTTTGAAGAGTGTTTTTCATGTAATAAGTTCTTGATATGTTATTTACTTCATTTCCTTAACATAAATAAAATGTCATCTACAATTGTTTTCAGAGATAAATACCAATAATTAGCCTTGTGACTGGGAGCAATGTATACGACGATTCTGAATCTCAGTTTTTTCAACATGAGGAGATTTGAGAAATTATACTCAAGTAGTTATATGTAAAATTATCTATATTAATATTTATATTAATATTTCATTGTAATTATTATTGATTCTTGTGATATGTTATCTTTGGAAGATATGTTAGATTGTTATACAAAATAGTTACTACATTAGCACTTTAGAATACTGAAGTTAAGTTTCCCAGTTCACTGAGTCAATTTATCTTTTAATTCTCTGGTATTAATCTTTCTTGAAGTAGTAGAAGGATGTAAATGTGAATGCAGTGCAATCTATAAACTTATAAGGGCAGATAATGAATTTGAATGATACAGTGCTTTGTTCCAGTTCTCACAGAAAGTTGATGACTTTGCTGACTCCCAGAAATCTACCACAATGCAGTACTTGTGATCTGCAAATCTTTCCATTGAAGATGAGACTAGCATTCATAACTTGCTTCTAATCAATATTAAAGAAATGCAAAGACCAATGATTGACTTTTCCTCTCCACTCCGTTTTGTTGGAAGGTAGTTGTAGAGTTGTGAGCAGTTAAATAGAAAGGCCCAGTTGCCCAGGAAGTGCAATCTCCAGCCAATAGCCTTGAGTTTAGAAGTAGACTCTCCATCTCCGGCAAGACTTTAGATGAAAGGTTGCCCTAAGTAACAGCTTGACTACAATTTCCTGAAACACTCAGAGTCACAAACATCTAGTTAAATGCCTCCAGATTCCTGTTCCTCAAAAGTAGTGTGAGATCATCTTTGGTTTGTTTAAGCTGTTAAAATTTTGTTAAAATTTGTCATGTGTCAACAGCCACATAACACGCAGGCAGAGCTATTACCACAGCATAATGCTCTTGCTGAGAGATATCAATTTCTCATAATAAAGTGGGATGACTCGTGTTTGTTTCTACATTTTCCTAGAAAGGATGAGCAATAACATAAGAAAAGATGAAATTACTAGTACAAGGTTGCAAATGTACAGTGTATCATGGAAAGAGACATTTTTTCTATTTGATAATATTTATAGATCTATTTATTAATTATCTTTAAGTAGTTGTACAAAGAAGTTGTCATTTAAGAAAGTAGTTTATGGATATATCTTCATCAGTGTCATCCCTTTCAACATTCTCAACTGTCCTTCCTTCCTCTACTCACATTTTCCCTCAACCTTCTTAATTTTGTTTGGTATACATTGGATTATTTTTCTTGTTAGTCATAAGGCTTGAACTCAGAGCCTGGGCACTGTCCTTGAGCTCTTCAGCTCAAGATTAGTGCTCTACCACTTTGAGCCATGGCACCACTTCCAGTTTTCTGATGGTTAATTGGAGACAAGCATCTCATGGATTTTCCTGCCTGGGTTGGCTTCAAAGCCCAATCCTTAGAGCTCAGTCTCTTGAGTAGCTAGGATTACAGATGTGAACAACCCGCACTCAGCTTTGTGCATTGGATTCTTGACTGTGTTCTCCCCTTCTTCTCTTTATTTGTCTACTCCTTTTCCCTTGACTTCACTCCACCTCTTTTAAGTTCCCACACTTGAAATTATTATTTCATATGGAATCTTTACATCATGATAGAAATCAATCAAGTAACACTGATGGTAGTCCTCCTTGGTCAAATCTCTCCTATACACCGGGAGCATTTCTGGTTATTTACTTGGGGTCTATCTGTATAAGTAACCCTCCAGTCCACCTTTCTTGTTTGGGATGGATAAATATCTCATAATTATTGCAAGTGATGACAATTCTTACAAACAGTATTTACAGGTAGATTGGATTCTACACATTGTGACAATAACACTCAGAAATGAGGACTTAAAATTGATTCTTTTTCTTTCAAATACCCTATTTACCTTGCAATCTTTTCAAGTTAGTCAATATTTTAATCCTGGCTTTACTCAGTGAAGAAGCAATGTAGACAGTAGTTCCTCCCAGATCAGTAAAAATATATGAAGCCTAAGCAAGCACAGAAATGGAAATTAAGACAAATCCATGTTGAGTATAAGCAACATTCTCTTATTAGAGGTAAACAAGTATAGGAAGTCTTCTAAAGTTGATTCTCATAAACTTTCAGAGGCATTGAACTACCTTCAAATCTGACTATGATTTCCTAGATAAAGAAAAGATATTGAATACTAATGTGTTTGGAAACCATTGAGAGAATCAAGGGAGAAATGTGTTTGGAAACCATTGAGAGAACCAAGGGAGAAAGTTCCCTAGAGAAAGAATGATCGAAGGAAGCCAAAGGATATGTATCATAGTTGTCAGGAGAGAGGAGCATTCCTGCTTACAAAGTGACATCTTTAGTCAATTATTGCCCAGGAATCCTTCATTTGGGTGCCCTTTGGATACCATGAAGAAACCCTGTCTAAAACACAAAACAACAATTCAATAAAACTTCTGCTGGACATTGATCAAGATGCGTTGTACTCATAAATAGATACGTTGCATTGAAACTTCTTTGTTCAACTACTTAAAGACAATAAAGAAGTAAACATAAAAAAACTGCCAGATATTGAGAGCCTTACTTTGAGATTCATTTAGTACAGTAGAGGTTAGAAAGAAGATCAAAGAGTGCTCACTCCCAGACTAAGCTGCATGGGCTGGGAATGTGGCTTAGTGGTAGAGTGCTTGCTTAGCATGCATGAAGCCCTGGTTTTGATTCCTCAGTACCACATAAACAGGAAAAGCTAGAAGTGGCACTGTGACTCAAGTAGTAGAGTGTTACCTAGAGGCTCAGGGACAGTGCCTAGGCACTGAGTTCAAGCCTCAGGATTGGCAAAGAAAAAAAATAAACACTAAGCTGCAATCTAATTTTTCCATTTCTGTCAATCATTAGCCTATGTCTTGTCTTTAGGTAAATTTTGCAAAGAATTTCAAGTGATAATTTGTTTCTACATGAGACCCCTGATTTAATTTTTAGACCTGTGCTTTTCTAAGGGTTTGTGTGTATCCATTGCTGTAGAACAAAGGATATTAACATGGAATTATAAAATGCTATGAACACACTCTCCCTCCATGCCAGGAGTACACAACTGTGTGACTCCTGCTGATAAGACAACATCTCATAATTTTCATGATTACTCTCCATTTCCGGTGTGGTTTCCCTCACTCACTGCTGTCAGAACATAATAACATCATCATCATTAATTGCAATTATGCCTCATCTTCCAGGGGTGATTATATCTCTTTCTTCATTCCTGTCTTCTTCATGTTTTGGATATTTTTTTCTGTAGCAATTAATACATTTTCACTAGGCTTCCCATTTACTGTGCATTTAAAGCTTAGACCATTGTTTATGTTCTCTATTGAAAACCTATTTTCTCATTACGTAGATATGTAACCAACTAAAGGACATTAAAATCCATGCTCGGATCTCATTCTAACAGCATTGCTTTGGTTCAAAAAAATATCACAAGTATTTTTGTCTCCTTCATCCCAGTAGAGAGAGCTATACAGAAAGAATCCCCTCTTTGGTTATCTAGCCCTACTTTACAAGCTTCTTTCAAAGAAACACATTCTAATCTGCTAACACTAAGGTAACTACATAACATTACTGTGGATGGAAATTTGGCCAATTACACATTTTCACAGGCCGACTATTAAGTTTCCAGTAATTGCTCAATTTTTGCATAACATGAGCTATTAACACAGCTTATCATGTAGTGTGCCAGTATTGAATTTCCATCTAACGGGTTATTTAATAATGGCATTGAAATAAAAAATGAAATCTCTAGACCCTCAGCAATATCACTGCTTTTACATGCTCTGCAGTCTGTAATAGGCTATTAGATGAAAGATAGTAATGTATTCTGGAAGAGCAGTCCATTGACAATGAATAAAGGGCATGATTTTATTCTTGTTTCATAAAGAATGATGTCTGCCTCTTTCTTAGAAGAATTATAGTCATCAAAGGCCTCCAAACTTACATCCTTTTCCAATTGGCATAGAGTTCTAATTCTAAACAATATGCTACGAAAAGTCAGGAATATTCTAGAACATGCAGAAAGATGCCAAGAAACATAGATGTGAAGGGTTTAATGGATTTGGAATAAAAAGATAATATCAATGTATTACTTATCTAATAAAGAACAGGTAAGAAAGGAAATATTTAATAACATTTATTAGATGTAGTATACATCATTTCAACATTTATTTTCTACTTCATATACACAAATATTTTTCCACTACAAAGCTTAATTTTTAAGTCTTATTTTTGTGTGTTTGATTATGCAATTATTTGTTATTGGGCAATATTTGTATAAATATTTATTTTTAACATGCTAAAGCATGGTCAAAAATTAATATATTGCTAACTCTGATTGACTGTGAGTCCTCTATGATTAACACTCTTTTTATCCACTTAAGAGCAGTGCACATAGAAATTTTAACATTTTTGAGAGCCAAAGCCCTGAGTACCCATGCCAAGCACGCCCTGTTTCTGTGGCTTATTTGCCCTGCAGCTCCTCTCTGTTAAGTGGGAATTTGAGAAAAGACTCTTTGTTTAAAAAAGCATAACAACCTCAAGTTACTATGGTGATACTTTAAGTGACTTGTAAGGATGTAAAAGTGGCATAAGGTTCTTATTTATACTGATCATTTAAAATTCCTCTCTGACCATGGAATAAATTATTAAATATCTTTGAGAAGTATAATAAAAATTCTAAACAGTAAGCAAAACCAAACAAAAAATATCTTTCCATTTCCTTTATGAGTACAGGAGAGATGTTGAGACTCTGGTATACTGCCTTTTGATCTGTAAAATATCATTCAAATTCTAAGTACTGGATTTCACTACACCTTAGCTTAGGCTTTCAATTTATACTTGTGTTGGAAAAACTACCTTTGTCAACTTGAAACTGCTCAATGATATTAGCAGTTAATGTTTCTGACTAGATAGAAAGAAGAAATATAGACAATCTGCCCTTACTGTTCTCAAAGGATTGGTTCCAGAAACCCCTATGGATACCAAAATTTGCAGATGCTCAAATCCCTTTTATAAGACAGCACACTATTGAACCATAAACTTTGCACCTATTTCCATATACTCCACATTATTTCTAGGCTACTTACCTCATCCACCATTCATGGTAGTCAATAGTTGTTATACCATTTAGGAAATCATGACAAGAAAAATATCAGTACACATTCAATATTTCAATCCATGATTGGGAGAATCCATGGATACACAGTCAACATTCATGGAAGACTAATGGCAAGTTAATAGAAAAAAGGCCTTGCTTATTTAATGACAGATAGATAGATAGATAGATAGATAGATAGATAGATAGATAGATAGATAGACAGATAGATAGATAGATAGATTCATTTGGGCTATCAGAACACAGTTCACTCACTTGAGAACTAAACCTTATTAAAGGTTTGTGGCAGTTTTTTAATTATAGAAAAGCTGTCTTAAGGCATCACACACACTAAAAAATAAGAAAACTATTGACTGAGAAGAGACAATTTATCTAATTTTAAAAGAAAAATTAAGCACAAGATTCTGGTTTGCTCATCTATGAAACAGAAGTGTTACTTTCCTAAAGAAATGCGACAAGGGTGTAATTTCCATGGAAAACTTTGGTTCGGTCACTTTTAAATTTGGTCAGCTCCAGGAAGAGAAACACTTAGAAAAGATTGGGAAATACATTCAGTGAGCTTTTTGAAATTAGCCTACATATCTTATCATAAACAGATTTTTGATTTGGAAATATACATCTATCATTGACAGAAAGACTGGGGAAAGGGTTTTGTTTTTCTGTTTACAAGTACTGCATTTTATTAAATTCTCAGGTTTAATGTTGGAGCTCTTGTTATTCATTTGGGACACCAAAGTTCCAAGTGCCCATTTTTCTTCCCCTTAATTTTATAGTTGCTTGTTTTGTTGAGTTTTGTTTTATTTCTTGGGCTGGCAAGCAAACCTAGGACATTGTGCATGCCAGGCATGCCTGTACTAGGTGCTAATTCCATACCTATAATTTCATAGATTTTTGTCACAACAAATATTTTTCAACCAAACTCAATATTATTTGCTGTTTATAAACCAAACTCAATATTATTTACTGTTTATACAGTTCAACTGGTGTGAAAAAATGCTCCAAAAAATAACATTTTGAACAAGGTGTTAGTGACTCACTCTTGTAATCCTAGCTGTACAGACTGAGATCAGAAGATTGTGGTTCAAAGCCAGCCCAGTCAGGAGAAGTCCAAGAGACTCTTCTTTTTTGTCTTTGGCCTCCTATTTTTTATTTTAATTTTATTGTCAAGATAATATACAGAGGGTTACAGTTACATAGGTAAGGTAGTAATTACATTTCTTGTCTAACTTGTTTATACCCCCCATTTTCCCCTCATTCCTTCCCCCTCCCAGGTTGTACAAATCATTTCCAACATATTCCCTTGTGGGGAAAAAAGTTTTAAAGAAAACTAGAACTTTTATCCTATAGTTGGGATAACCTAAAAATGCCAAGATTTAAAATGTGTACTGATACCTCATTTGCATGAAAGGTAAAAAAACAACAATTTATTTTTCCTGTTTTTGATATCTACATAAAGATCAACAGTATCAGAACCAGTAAACTCTGTAATAGCTCATTTCAGATCGCAAAGATCAACTTCGAAGACAGACAGATGATAAGCAGATTGCTGACAAAGAGATAGAAGGTAAATTTATAGCACTTAAGGTACCATAAGGTATATCTCATGTGCATCCCATAAATAATAGAATATTTTGTTATCATTCTTCACAGGGAAGTCTTTCTTGCTCCTGCTTTACTTTTTTTGTTTGTTTCTTGTTTCTAATATAAGGAGACAGTTATATCATTATCCTGTTAGAAAAAGTAATTGGCACAGATTTAATTCTGGATGGTAATTCAAACCCTACTACCAACATATTTCATTATATGGAAGAAATTCATTTTATTTCTCTGGATTTTCATTTATTTGTTTGTTTATGGAACCAGTGGCCAGTAACCACTGTGGATATCTATTACACAAACTAATAGTTGGAGGTTTTGTGTTTGGTTGTCCAAGGAAGCAGGAGGTTGTTTAGTTTTAATTTTGCTTTCTTTTACCCAACTCAACACAGAAGCACAGGAACATAGGTGAAGAAAAGCAGTATTTTCCTGTACCAATTATGTTCACCTTCTTCCTTTGTCATATCTGGCCAGGTTTGAGTGACTAGATTGTTTCTGTAAGAAAGAGAGAAGTAAAAATCAAACGGGTGGTCATTGAGCAAGATACTTTGTATTCATAAACTGCTTTGTTAAATGGCAATTCCTTTGTACAACTATTTAAAGATAATTTAAAAATTAAAAAGGAAAAAAAATCAGCTGGTGAATAAGATATGTTTACAAAAGGATTGGAGACTCCACCTAGCTGATGACAAATGAGTTTGGAATGAGTTTTTTATGAAGGGGCTACTAGCAGCTACTAGCAGCTATCAACTGACCTATTCACATCCTTTTTTTTTTTTTTGATTGTGGGGCCTGAACTCTGGGCCTGGGCGCTGTCCCTCAGCTCTTCAGCTCAAGGCTAGCGCTCTACCACTTGAACCACAGAACCACTTCTGGCTTTTTCTGCTTATGTGGTGCTGAGGAATTGAACCCAGGGCCTCATGTATGCAAGGCAAGCACTCTACCACTGAGCCACCTTCCCACCACTACCTCCCATTTACATTCTTGTACCTTCCCCACAGACCTCAGTGCTTTACAAAGTCTCTCTAAATGAGAAATGGTTTCCATGTTGAAGCATTTGCATGGATGCAGTTACAATCAATGGAATATTGTATAATTCCAATCTCTGCTTACCATCTGGATGACCTGTTTTACTGAAAGTATGAGAGATCCTAGCAGTTGTAGCAGAATTTGTTTATAAGAACAGAGAGGACATTTGTCTGTCCCAATCAACTAATAAGAAAGAAAGGGAATGTGCACTGTGATAATATTCTAAAGAAGGGAACTTGGCCTTAAAATGGGTCATGTTCTAAATTTCGGGGGGGTCAGTGGCCCACTCTTATAAATCCTAGTTAATCAGCAGTCTGAGATCCGAGGATTGCAGTTTGAAGCCAGACTTTCCAGTTAGGAAAGTCCATGAGACTCTTATCTCTAATAAACTACCAGAACAGTGGAAGGTGAACTCTGACTCAAAGAGATGGAGAACTAACTTTGAGTGAAAAAGCCCAAGGACAGCACCCAGGCCCTGATTTCAAGCCCCATGACTGACATAAAAGAGACACTATTACCTGCACTAGCAAAAACTGGAAAGAACCCATATTTATCAACTGACAAATAGATTTTAAGAATATGATGTAAAGATGCCACACAGAGGGGTTACAGTTACATGAGTAAGGTAATGAGTATATTTCTTGTCAAGCAGCATCTTTAAAAACAAAAAAAGGAAAACAAAAAAAGAAAAGAAAAATTGGTCATGCTCTTTACAGAATGTTATGCAAAAGTTGTCTTGATTCCTCCAGAATCAAAATTCCTTTAGAAATAGCCTTGCTGGAGAAATGTTTGGTAGCTCAGTGAATAGAAAAAATATTTCTGGAATGACTTCATAAAGGCTTCAGGTGCTTGATCTCATTTGGTTTTGTTTGTCCTCTCTATCTAAATTTTTTCTCATATTAAGCACCATCAGATGATCTCTCTATTGACAAAGACAAGCCTGTGAATGAGAGGGTTGAAGAGCTGTTTCCCAACTATTACAGTATGTATGTTTGAGGTAAATGGTTTATCAATACCAAGGCTTATTATCTATATCCCTGGTAAGAGGTGTTACTGTAGTTCTCCTGCAGTCACTTTGATGCAGTCAAAACTTAAGTCAGTTTGCTAATAATCTACAACTGCATATATCTGCACATGTCATATTGAAAAGAGAACATAGGCTTATGTCTACTATCATTTCTCTGAACAACACATTTTCCGGTTCACATATAGCAGCCACAGAATCTGTTGTTTAAAGTGGTTAGCCAGAAGGAAAGTAATTTAAAATACATTAGACTATAACAACCCCATACTGATCTTTTATTATCATTATGTCTTTTATTAACACTTTTTTTGTTAGTCATTGGGCTTGAACTCTGGGCCTGAGCACTATCTCTCAGCACTTCAGCTCAAGACTAGCGCCCTACTACTTGAGCCACAGTGCCACTTCTGGGTTTCTAGTGGTTTATTGGAGATAAGAGTCTCATGGACTTTCCTGCCTATGCTGGCTTTGAACTGTGAGCCTCAGATCTCAGCCCCCTGAGTAGACAGGATTACAAGTGTAAGCCACCAGACCCTGGCATACTATGTCTTTGAAATCATATAAAAACACCATACTAAATTAAATGATCTAGTTGATTTTAAACCCAGGGCCTCATACATGCTACATAGTGCTCTACTCCTGAGCTACAATGTAGTCCCAATATGCATCATTTTTATAGGCTATCAGTCCATGCTATTAGAAAGTATATAGACAAGTATGAGCTTTTTAAAAATTGCATCTTTGACACACAGAGTATCTTTAGAATAACAATGCTTTGGAAAGGAACTACAGAGAATTTCTGTTCTTAGTGAATGTAGACCAGGCTGGATGTGGTGGTTCATGTCTGTAACCCTTACGACAACAAGAGTGATAGTAAAGTTATGGCCAAGACCAAATAATGAAATGTTTGAGTGTTGAGATATTTGAAAGTAACAAATGTGGTCATATAAAGTTCAGGAATTTTACAATGTATCACAAAAGGAAATGTAGTGTTTTTCAAAAAAGTTCAGTCAGATTTTAATACTTAATTATGGTGATGCATACAGTTTAATAAGTCAAATAAGCAATGTCAACATATGAGTGCACATCATATTCATTTCATTTTTCTAAGAGTGATTCTAAGGATTTTCCCAGAATTCAAAAGTCTTTGTTAGGTCTTTATAATTTCTCCTTATTTGACCAGTTCATCAAGTTAGTGTGGTTTGAGAAATGATTAGGTGATGTGGAGTTTTGTTAGAGCAGCTCCTTGAGAAACTTTTTTTTTTTTGTAGTGGGGCTTGAACTCTGGGCCTGGACGCTGTCCCTACACTTTTCAGCTCAAGGAGAGCACTCTACCCCTTTACTCACAGCTCCACTTTAGGTTTTCTAGTGGTTTATTGGAGGTAAGAGGCTCATGGACTTTCCTGCTCAGGCTGGCTTTGAACCGCAATCCTCAGATCTCAGCCTTCAAAGTAGCTAGGATTACAGGCATCGGTGCCCAGCAAGAAACATTTTTGTTTAACTGGTAATAGCATATCTAAATGAATTCCACTTTATAAATTATCTCAATGGAGAACTCTTCACTTTCAAAAGAGAAGTGGCAGACAATAAAGTATATCTATACAGTATCCAAAATGGCTCGTGTTTCTAGCATGTTTGTACTGCTTTGTTTGAGCAATACTGCTTCCCTGAAAGGAATACCTCACCTCCACTACTTTAATCATCTAAGTCTTTCCTTCAAAACTCACATAAAATTCTATTTATTTGTCATTTTCTTTATTGATCTTATAAATCTGAGCTTCCCCAAAATGACTTTCTATCAAAGTTATTGATGGATCTAGATATCTACTTCTCATCCTTCATTTATTGGTTTCCTCAGAAAACACAAAGAAATTAGATGATAAGATATTAGCTTCATTAAAGAGACTATTGGTCATCATTGGTACAGTTCATGGGCAACACAATGTGTATACATAAATTCTCTCGTTGTAAATGCGAACTGTGTAAAATATCCACTTCTTGACCTAAAATCCAGCATATTTTATGGGTGCACTCCTCAATTAATATCTGAAGAACAAAAGAATTAAGCATCATTAGCTTTTATATAAAATCTGCATATAAATGAATACTCACCTCTTATGTTCCTGGGTAAATGTTTCTAAATGTTCCTGGTAATCCAGGAGTAACTTCTGCTGGAAAAGGAACTGTCACTTGAACATCAACTTATAAGTAAAGACTGACTGTGCACATAAATTTAGAAGTGAAGATCGGTTACGTAGAATCCTTGGTATATGTGTGTTATCTGTTATCATTAAATGGCTGAATGTGAGATTCCTGAGTGAGATATAGGTTATCAATGATCTTCATTTGGAAAGGTGAGGACTTAATCTCTCTCCTTTAGTTGCCAGTCCTATATATACATGATTATTGATAGAGAACCGTGAGAGAGACAGAAGAAAGGGAGTTGATATAAAGTGATTATGACATTATCCAGGATTGAATGGACTTCCACAGAAAATTTTGATCAATCACGATAATAGGAAGGGACAACTTTCCGGTACAAATCTTTTCCTTGAGAGGACTAGGTATTTTCTATTCCTTGCTTTGAACTCAAAAATAAATCAGTATAAGAAAGAAAGTACTTTGGCACTGCACTGACTAGGCCATCTTTACCTCATTGATTTTCCAAAATCAAATTCTTGGCACACAATCTACTATCATTCTCATAACCAGTTCCATGCTATTATCCATGTAGGCCTGCAGTAAAGGAGATTGGTCATATATTACAAAGGTCATCTTACTAACTATGCGCAGTCTCTACCATGCGGGAGCTATCCTAATTGGTATGAGGAAAGTTTCATTTTTATTTATTTATTTATTTATTATATAGCTCAAGGTTTTCATTGAACTTTCTATGTACCTCATAATAGCACATTTTGACTCTATCTTCAAAGTGGTGGCATTATAGATAATTACCACATAAGGTAATTGCTTGTTAAAATTCAGCAGTGGGGAAAATTTAAAGCATTAATGCCATATATCAGGAAATATCTGGCCTAATTTCTTTCTAGAACCTTAGGGAAATTGGCCTAAGTCATCTAGCTATGATCCTGTATTAAAAAGGTAAAGATAGATTTCCAGCTCTGTCAATTTTCAAATAGTGATTTTTTATAATGCTGTTTCTAGTAATAAACTTTAACATAATAAGCAAGTTAAATGACACAAATATAATCATTTAAAGAAGAAAACATATGATCTCATTTTATTTTATATACTACTTTTATTTATATTAAGTAAGGCAATAAAAATCAGTTAAGAAAACATGTCTAAAGTTTACAACATTTAAAAAATAGATTGGTCTCTAAATGTTCATGGTAGTGATAAAATTGTCCTTATAACTCTTAAATTATATGTTTCTTTCCAGTTTCTTAGTTCCAGCAATAATATTTTCTGTTTACCTAGAGCTATGTCTGGGCATCACTCATAAATACTTGAGATATGCAGATAATAACAAATATATAGTAACAGACTGTTTTCATATAGATATATTAGCCAAGCAAGTCTTATGGCTACTTATAATGTGAATTTAGTTGAAATTATTATTCTCCTTTGAACTTATAAACACCACTGCTAACATTTTTTAAAGCTTCAGTAATCTGAATAGTTCATAGCAGTTACTGAAAAAGAATTACTTTTTTCTTTAAATGGGAAAATACCAAGATCTCCTGTTATTCTTAAAAGACAAATATAAATACATATCTTTAATGATATGCATGGGTAGTTTCAAATAAAATAGAAATGAGATAGAGGGGTTGAACAGAAAGCAGACTGTATCATCATGTAACTAAATGGAATTCAGAGTTTAAAAATGCCATTCTATGGATCAGTGGGGACCTGACCATGTAGTACACTTATACAAAATAATACTACCTGCTAAACTCCCAAGGTTTATGCCTATAATTCTAGTTATTCAGGAAGCTGAGATCAGAGGATCACAGGTCGAAGCCAGCCTGGGCAGAAAAACCCGTGAGGCTTTTATCTCCAAGAAACTACTCAGAAAAAGCTAGAAGTAGCTCTGTGGCTGGAGCAGAAGAATTCTAACCTCGAGTAAAAGCAGTTCAGATTTAGTTCCCAGACCCTGAGTTCAAGTCCCAGGACTGACAAGAAAAAAAGAAAGTAACCTCGAGTAAAAGCAGTTCAGATTTAGTTCCCAGACCCTGAGTTCAAGTCCCAGGACTGACAAGAAAAAAAGAAAGTAACAGAGTTGTCTAGAAACTAGTATGCATACCACAATAGTTTTTGTTTTGTTTTGTTTTCTTGATTTTTTGTTTTTATCTCTACTCAAAGGCAGAAGAATGTAACAGCTTCAGCATTAACATTAAGTGACCGGAAATAGGTATCTACTTGTGAAGATGAGACAGAAACAAGTTGGATAAAGTTTACTCTGACAAACAAGAGAAATAGCTTTTATGAGAAGAATATTCAGAAAGGAATGTTAATTTAAAAAATATCTGGAAAAGCATTCTGCAGGACAGCAAAAACTAAACTTAAATGAAAGTGAAAATAATTGTATCTGTTACATAACTATAAAGCAGTCTACTAAGATCTGCTAGATGCAATCAGTAGTCCTCAGTCTAAGCATCATTTCATGCAAATTCTATTAATCATTCCTTGCTCATGTGAATACTTTGAGAATCACATTTTCCCATCTTCTTCCTTGGTGATTGAATTTCGGAAGTATATATAATTTATTGAAGGTCATCTGATATGGACTAGCAGTACTGAGATTTGAATCCCAAGAACCTAGTGACAGGGTCAACATCTTAATCTCTAAAACATTCTCTGCTGCTATCTGTATCTTTGAAATTGACCCAGCAAAAATGTTAGGAACTAATGACTGAAGTAAAAAAAAATGTTTGAGTCACAGAAACCTGAGATTGAGTTCCATTTCTATCCTGTGCTAGAAGGGTGTATTGATTAAACTGATTATCAGCCTCTCAGTTTCTTCATAAACCAATTACATTCTAGTTATTCACATTTATTCCAATCTATTCTACACACTGTAAGTGATAATTTTAGATTCAATGAAGGGTGTAGATAAAAACATTGAAGAGGTATAATAAATTTCAGGACATGAAAGAATTGAAGTTAAAATTGAATCTGTAAAGCATTTAGAAAAAGCTGGCTAAGGACCATCTTTACACTTTAAGTTGCTTCTATTTTTCTTTTACATTAAATTCTTTCTGTACCAGCTTTAGTACATTTTTTCCATTTATATTTTGCATTATCAATTTAGATTTAACCCAGTTCCATTATTTCTTCTTTAAAATTATTGAAGATAAAATTAATGACAATTATTTAAAAACAGAACTGCTAGATTTTTATAAAGCAAACTCTTCTCACTACATAAGCTATAGTGGATGTGAAGGAAATATTTCATTTGTATCCTGAATATTATCCAATTATGTGCAAGATTATTACAACAGAATCAACAAGCTAAATATATACATGTATATATACACTTCTTATACTAGTTATGCTCATTCCAATTCCTTTTACTTTTGTTTCATGAAGTAGAAATACCTTGATTTTGTCTGAAACCTAAGATGAATTTTATGATCAGAAAAGGCTGTCATTTGAATTTCTTATTTTACTTGTTAAATTATTATACTTTCAACATGAAATAATATGCCTCATGCCCAAATGAATGTTTTTGTTCTTACCTTAAGAAAATTAAAATTGGAAAAAAGTCTTTTTAGGTCATAAAGTTCAAGAGTCTAACAAGTTATTTCAGAACATTAAATACCTTTCAAAATTATTGAAATGAAATTTTTCCCTAGGTTAGAATTTTCTTTAATATAATTTGAAATGACCTGACATTGTATTATGGCAATGTAAGGTGATCAAATTTATTTCTTACAAGCTGTGTGTGTGTGTGTGTGTGTGTGTGTGTGTGAGTATATGTCAAAAATCCTATATATTTTTTTCATTCCTTGGAGAAAAATAACTTGCAACGTATCTCCAAAGAATAATTACCTAAGCCTAGTATGCTAATAAATGGAATGGAACATGGTAAAAATGTTCAGATATTTCTAACTAAGGTTGAGCAGCTTTTCCAGAGATACTTAGTGAAATGAATGCTTGCGCTTGTATCTGAAAGGTCAGATAGGACAAAGGAGGAATACTCAGAACACTACCATATTACAATTTACTGCAACAAAAGGGCAACCTCACAATTTTAACAATGAGACTGACTCAGGAGTTCTATCATCTTCTCTACTTGCATTCTTAACATGGGTTACTTTATCTTTTCAATATATTCTTAGCTTTGCTGAACAAAAAGTCAAACAAAACTAAATGGATAAAGTTGGAGTTAAAAACAGCACAACCTTTCCCTTGAATTATGTACAAAGATATCATGAGAACAGGTGTTCAGTGGCCTGGATTTAGCTAAACTTAGTCCTGTCTCTGACTCATTATTGAGAAAGGTTGACCTATTCAATTTTAAAAATAGTAGCTGGTCCAGGGTGAATTTGAACTGATATTACATATTAATGGCAATTTTTAGTTAAATACTTTATTTTTCTTGTAACTGGCTCAAGTTTGGAAGAATATTTAGTTCCCTCTATGATTTGCAGGGAATACGACAACCTGGCCAATTCCTGTCACTGGTCATATGCTTGACTGGTGGTAGCCAGAACAATTTCTTAGCATTTACTCCTGCAAGGAATATCCCTACATTTTCTGCCCCTTGTGGTCTTCCCTTGGTTTTTACTGAATTTTAAATCATACTTAGCACCCTAGTATCACAGCCTAAACAAAGGACTGATCGACCATTTCATAGGATCACAGCCTAAATGAAGTAGTGATTGACCAGCAGTTGTAAAGCATGAACAGTACTTCACAACACCAAATCCTAATCTGTCTGCCTGTCATTATTTTTTCTGAGAATCCACATTGACATGGCATCTTGTTTATCCTTCTTTTCCTGATAGATTGTTATTTTCATCTTCCAAGCTATTTCTGCTTCCTAACATGATGATCAACTTTTGAACACTCCATTTTTTAATATTCCCGTCAGGTTTTATACATGGTATGTCTCTCAATTTATTAATCTGTCCTGTGAAACAAATTTGTTTTTCTTTATTTTATTATGTGGGCCCTTCACCCTCATTCAATAACATCTAGAGCCATGAAGTAAAACCTTGTGCTTTGTCTACAGATCATTTGGAAACGGGTACAACTTGTTTCTTTAAGCTTTAGCCTAGTGTATAGCAGTTATTTGGGACTGTTCTTACTGATCGTATCATTCATTATTAGAAGAGTTCTGTTTATATAATTATTTAAAGCTACCAAAGTTTTTTTCTGCTCCACTTCCAGATATTGAGAATTAAGAAATAATTTTTTTTTCTGGTCTATTGTGGAGCCTGAACTCTGGGCCTGGGCACTGTCCCTTAGCTCTTCAGTTCAAGGCTAGCGCTCTACTACTTGAGCCACAGAGCCACTTCTGGCTTTCTTCTTTTCTGCTTATGTGGTGCTGAGGAATCGAACCCAGGGCCTCATGCATGCAAGGCAAGCACTCTACCACTGAGCCACCTTCACAGCCCAAGAAATAATCTTGACAACTGATAATATTTTTTACAAATACACATGTACTATCATGTGCTTTTCATTGTTTCCATAAGTGAGCAGACAAATATCATTAAGAGCATCCTCTTAGATTTTGAGCAGTTACATTATGTCATGCATTCTGATAAATGCTCCATATAAGTTATCACAGTTAATTTTATCAATACTTGTATTTGATACTACTGCTATTATTATTATATCTTTTAACAGATGAAAAAGCAAGAACGAAATGATCAAATGCTTTATGTAAAGTTAGACAACCTTCTAATTTGTAAATGTGCAATGGAAAATTCCAAGTTATTAAACTAATCATTTTCATGGCTTAAACTTTGAGTCTGTCAGGCTAGATAGACTACAATTGGTAGGTTTTAGCTGATTAAGTCTTTAACAATGCATAGTGAATTAACCCACATAAATAATTTCCAGAAAAGAAAAACAAATAGTCGTTAAATATTTGGAAGAATGCTTGGTAGCTCTTATAATGAAAACACATGTTAAAATGATATGACGATTCCATTAATCAACTTCGGAAAGATACTTAAAATTCTGCTCAAACATACATAGAATTTAAAATCTTCTGGACAGAAATCTGAACTCAATGTATTTTCCTTTTTGATCCAACTTTTAATAACTTACCAGAAAAATATCATTAAATTATAGAAAAAAATACTGGCCTATTTATGGAAGCATGTATATAAATATATATATGTATGTGTGTGTCTATATGTTCAAAGAAACATTTAGTTAAATAAATACTAAGATAGAATTTAATGTAAACAAAAAACCTTGTATAAGTTAACATTTAGTGCTACTATATTTTGCTAGATTAAAAAAAGATAATTTATGGACAGGTATGGGTGGCTCATGCCTGTTATCCTAGCTACTCAGGAAGCTAAGATCTGAGGATCGTGGTTTCTTGCCCATGCAAGAAAGTCTGTGATACTCTTATCTCTAATTAACCACTAAAAAACAAGACATGGAATTGTGGCTCATGAGGCAGAGCCTAGCCTTAACAAAAAGCTCATGTCCTAAGGTCTGGAATAAAAAAAAGACAATTTATGGAGCAATACACCCAAACAATAAAAAAGTTTTATTTTGATTTGTGTGTATATTCTAGCTATTCGTAGAAAGAAAACATTAAACAGAAAGCTTTGAAATATTGTTTTGGGTTGGAAATTACAAGTACCATGTTTGATTTAAAAATATTTTTATTGTACTTAAATAGTTGTACAAAGAAGTTTCAATGTAACGTGCCAATTTGTGGTATAATTAATTTTATTCAGTGTCACCCCTTTGAATATTCTCCCCCATCTCTCCTAACTGCTTTTAACTCTTTATGTTCCCTGTAACTCAGAACATTACTATTCCTTTGTAGAGCAAAATATGAATATGAAGCCAACCTAACATTATTATTATTTCAAGTATACATGCTAGTACATAATACTTTGTTTCTCATTGGCTGAACTACTACTAGCTCCAGTCGTCAAAATCCATCTGGTTACTTAACTATCTCCATTTTGTAAATCTTCTACTCTCACCTCAGCAGCTGCGTTTTGTTTTTAGTAAAAGAGAAAGTAATGATATGAATTAAGAAAAACCATCAGTAACATTCTGACCTACTAACCCTAAGTTAAGTCATAGATGAGAGTATAAGTCTTTCTTTACATAAAATTGATTCAGGCTCTCAGGTGATCAAAGAAACTATGCTATAGAGGTTACTTTTCTGGAGCCCTCCCTGTGCCCAAGTCCTTAATTCAAACAAGGAAGACAGAATTTCCAAGGCACAAGTGCCATTTAATCAGTAAAGACTAATATAAACTGTAGCTCCAAATCCTATTTCTACTTGTCATCATTTGCTTAGGAGAATAACGAGTAACTAAAGTGCTTGGGGTTGAATATATTTCAGTTTTTGTTTTATTCAATAAAGCCTCAGATAATGCATACTTAATAACTAGCTTTCCCTTTATTCTTTTTCTTTGAACTTTGTTGAACCATTGGGTTCCCATAGTTATTAGATAGGTCACAGTAAGGTAGATATTCACCTAGCTTTTATTCTGATGTGTGTGTATGTTGGTTACCTAGCATTAGATATTTCATGAAAGAAGAATCTCCATCCAGAAGTGTAATAGCTGTGATATGAAATGTCACACCTTGTAAGGATTAATGACTACATTTACCTGTTTACACTAAGGCTAATGGAAAAGACAGCAAATGAAAACAAATCTTGGAATATTTGTTTAGAATGAAAGGTATTCCATGAATTTGTAGTTGCCAGAATAAGTGTATTCTGTAGTATACAGAGTATATACCAGTAATATATTGGTATATTAGAATATACATTGTATATTAGCGGTGTATGCACATAGATGTCCTCAGAGACAGCCAGTGAATAATTATACTCAGTAGCTTAGTTTAAAGGTTTTCCAGGGCATTCCAACAAACTATATTAGCTTCTAGGGTAGAGCAAGTAAATACAAGACAGGCTTGTTGAACTTTGTCAAACACTGTGGAAAGCAAAAAACTAAGCATAGACCCTCCTTACAATCTAGCCATACCACTCTTAAACATCTACACTGAACATCATGAACCAGAATATGATAAGGACACCGGTTCATCCATGTTTATTACCGCACTATTCACAATAGCCAAGATATGAAAACAAACCAAATGACCACAACAGATGAGTAGATCCAAAAAATGTGGTACCTACATACAATAGAATTTTACACAGCCATTAGAAGTAATAGAAATACTGTCATTTGCAGGGAAATGGATGGAACTAGAACAAATCATGTTAAGTCAAGTAAGCCAAGATCATATGTTCTCTCAGATATGCAGTGGTTAGACCTAAAATGCACTAGGATATGACAAATTACACAGAATTCTAGATCCTCACATATAGCGAGACCAAAAGAGGGCAGTTTTAGGAAAGAATCACAAAGGTGCAATACTGAAGCATCTCTTCATATGTTTATAAAATAATGTACATAACTGAAATGAACTCCAAAGATATAGAAGCAAGGAGCTCCTTTCTTAATTTGTTTTTTCCTTTGCTGAAAATTCTGTATTGTTTGCCTTATGTACAGTATATTTACATACATATCGATAAGAGGGTTGGGGGAAGACACAGAGTCAGAGGAAAAAATTTAAAAAAGTACAGCAGTGGAGCACACTGGACATTGATTAAAAAGTAAAGAAGTAACCAAAGATGATGAAGATAACTGAAAAAATTTCTTTTAGAGTTCCTATCAAGTCTGGAATAAGTTTAGAACTGAAGTAAATGTAATATCTTCCTCCATAAAAGATAAACCCTTGAGTATACACTGATACGACAAATAAAGGATAAGGGAAGAGGGAAAGAGGAACAGCTTCTTTCCAGTTGAATTATAGAAAGTCATCATCTACACTCATCATCATGCCAGATGAGAAACAGCAATGGAAAACAAGTGGATTAATGTTTCATGACAACCTTGGAATTAACCTTTTCACAGAAACAGTCAATTATGAATGAGGAAATACACATGTAAAACATTGGAAGAATCTGTAAACTACTACTTTAGCCAATTAGAAATGTGATCATGTTAATCAACTTTATAATAAAGGCACTAATTAAAAACATATACTACCTAAAAGGATACAAGAAGAATATGGCATCCTTTCTGTGATACCCATATCACAAATGCAAACCCTATACAGGGCAATACCAGACAAATACAAGTTGAGCAAGATTCTACAAAATAGGTGACACTTATCTTCAGAAAATGTTAAGGCAATAAAAGTTAAGGAAAGTCTGAGTATGTATTCAAGATTTATTGAGAGTACATGAGATGATTAATTAAATGCCAAGATTGACTGGATTGAATTTTTTTACATCATTAAGAATGATGCAGTTCTTAAAAACTGAATGAAGTCCATAGAGGCAGAGTAAGCCTATCCATGTCAATTTCCTGGTGTGGATGTTTGTTTGTGATTAGATCTAGGAAGACTCTTATTGATAAGTAAAATATGCCAAAGAATCTGCAATAACCACGCTGATGATGGAACATATATCCAAAGTGGCTCAGAAAAAAATGTTGCTTGTAATATGTTTAGAATTTTTTATAAATTTCAAGATATTTTAAAAGAAAAAATCTGTTAGCTTTTCACTCATTTCCCATTTCCCAGTGTTGTAGATTTGAGCTATGTTCCCCAGTTGCTAATAAAAATATTGTCTCAAAGAGTTTCCCATTCACAAAAGAAGATGGTTGATATGCATGACCTGAAAATGACCCTGGAAACTAAAGACAGAATTTTTTAACTCATGTCCTGTATCCCACTAATGAAAATAGAGTGGTAGCTCTTTAATATTTTGTTTTTGTTTGTGGGTATCTAAACATATAAGTATTCATTGGAGAGTATAGTTACAATAGGAATATAGAAATAGGTTGTTATTTTCCACTGAACTATTAGTTGCATAAGCCACTATTTCCAGTTAGATATGAGTAGATACATCTACATTTCTGTAATTATCTCTCCCATGTAATATATAATAGTCATTCAATAGCCTATTTTCTATTCCTTGGCATTAATTTTGCTAAATATTATTTCCTATGGTAAATGCATATAGATATTGTGCCTTTCTTTAAATTAGCTTAGTTTCATTTTTTTATTTCATGTATAATTTATCATGGTAATATTTTAATAAAATATTATAGGTATTCACTTTCTGCATATGATGTCTCTTCATTATAAAGTATGCTTAACCCTCTTGTTCAGTACACAGAAAAATATAGAAAATTATATTGAGGCCCCAAGTTTTTCATCTCTTGTTTTATTTAATGTAACTTTATATCATTATGTTTGGTACCTAACAATCTCTTAAAATAATCATTATGCTTTTATATGCATATATGCTAATGATGTGTTTACCTTTAGAAATAATATTAAATTCTACTTTTTTATCTTCCTCTCCTAGCACAAGAGCCTCTAACATCCCTTTGACTGAAAATATTTTATACATTTATGTTCAGACCTGTCCCCTGATAAAGCCATGATTAAACATTATACTTATTTACATCATTGGTTTTCTCTTTACTATTTTCTCTTCACAGTTGCTTAAATGGATGAACTTCTGTCAGCTCTTCTCATTTCTCAGAAATTTAACTGAAAAACATCCTTTTTACTTCCACTAGGTTTTAACCTCAATCTCTCACTTAGTTTTTTTTGCTCAACCATTTGAGCTACATGAAAACTTCCAGCATTTTGCTGGCTAATTGGAGATAACCGTCTACTAAATTTGCCTGTCTAGGTTGGCACCTCAATTCTTAGAACTCAGACTCCTGAGATGTAATCATAAGTCACTAGCATACAACAAATAGTCCTTTTCTATTTAGTAACAGTAGTTATATATTTCATAGATGTCAAAGTATCCTTACAAAGGTAAGCTTTAATTATTCTATTTTCCTAAAAGTGTGACTAATTTTCATTTTGAAGTTTACTTCTGACTCTGCTTGTAAACACACATATGGGATACTTTATAAGATCTCTCCCTTTATTAAAATTTGACAATTAAGATTGACATACATTAAAATAGGGTAGCAGGAGCTAATAAGATGGATATGATTCTACTGGCTTTTCTAAGCAATTCAATCTGATTTCTGTCTTCAGAATTTATGATCAAGGAGTCAAATATTACTTCATAACACACATCTCCTACCTCAGGGTAAAAATGTAAGAAGGAAAATACTATATTTTATGTCAAGATAATTCATCATTTATGTAAGAGGATGTTCTAGTTTATAGTTCCTTGACTTTGAGGAATTCACTATGTCAGAAATGTCAAGAAGTAACTCGAATCCAAGTGTAGTTATGATGAAGAGTTATACAATGGAAGCAGGTGTAAATTCCTTCCATTATTACTTGTGATCTCAAATGACTTACTATAGAACAGAAGGAAGATGTATTATGATTTGAAAGCTTGTCCATTAATTACTGAGCCATCATTGAACAATTTTTGGGCAAAGACACAAAGACTCCTTTCTCTATTTTGATCCGGCAGCTGTTCCTTTAGATACTTTAATAAGAATATTTGAGAAAGTTAAGCAGTAAAGGGATGGAGAGCAAGAGCAAATACACATATTCTCAAAACAGTCATGTCTTTCAAAGGAAATAGGTATTCAGATATTTCAATAGGATATAACAAAAACAAAACATTAATTTTTGCTTTGTCATCTGAGAAATGCATTTCTGCTCAGGCCCATTTCCTGCTAAAAAAAATTCTGAGAGCAAAAATGTAAGCCAGTATTTCTTGGATAATGTTTTGGTTTTAGTGAAAATGTGATACTTATACATTGTTTTGTCCCTTCTGAAAAAGTCATTATGATTTTTGAATTTAAAATAAAAGGAAATTTTTCTCTTCAGAAAAAAAGGTGAAACACAAGATTTATTTTATTTTACTTTTTTGTGCCATTCCTGATGCTTGAACTCAGGATCTGAGTGCTGTCCCTGAGCTTCTTTATCCTATTGTAGGGTCTATCATTTAAGCCACTGGCGCATTTCTGGATTTGGGGGTAGTTTAGTGCAAATAAGAGTCTCACAGACTTTCATACCCAGACTGGCTTTGAACTGCTATCCTCAGGTTTCAGCATCCTCAGTGGCTAGGATTATAGGTGTGCAGATCCAATATCAAACAAAGAGGAAAAAAGATAAGGAAATCATAGCTCTTTAAAATAAAAGGTACTGCATTATTCATTGGTTTTAATTCCACCTTTTGTTAGTTCAAGCTGTCCTACCAGCAATAAAGTTGCTCTGACAAAGAATTCAGAAGTGGAGAAGAAAGGAAATAAGAAAGACAACTTCAAGTTATTATTGGGTATGTCAAGAATTTTGACTTACTAAAGATCTTCTAAACTTCTAACATTCCTACTCATTGAGGTCTTCGTTAACATGACAACTTTTTCAAATAATATAGCTTGCCATATTAAAAAAAACATTGATGTTAGGTGAAATGAACCCCAAGATAAGTATTCAAATGTTTTTTCTTTCTTGCAATCGTTTCTAACATATTTATAAGATGATTTCTTTGTTGCTTTGTATGTCCCTTCCCCATGGTATAACCCCTGCTTTCATTTTATTTGATGTTGGTATAATTTGTGGAGGGGAAGGGCAAAAACAAACCGTTTAAATAAGGTGGACCCATTGCAACAATAAGATGTACAAGTCCTTCTGTCGAAAAATGAACTTTACAACTTTGGGGTGGGGGGATATGGGAAAGGATGGGAAGGGGAAACAAAGGAGGAGGCAACAATGCTTGATAAGAAATGTACTCATTACCTTGCCCATGTAATTGTAACTTCTCTGTACAGTATTTTCACAATAAAAAATAAAAAACAGAACAAATTGCTAATGCAAGTAAATAATAATTTACTTCATACTTGCAAGTGCCATAGAGAAATGAATAGGCTAATATCATATAAAAATAATATTTTATTGAAATTTCTTCTGATTAAGTAACATGAAGGTTCAGATTTTAGATGGTTAACACTAGTATAACTAGAAGTGCTTTTGGAGAGAGTTAATATAGAGGACTGTAGAAAGCTCTATTCAGAAGAGCACAACCTGGTCACCAGTAAGGTTTCCTATTTTGTTTGTGTTTTTTAAGGTAATAGTCTTCTGTGAAAGAAAGTGATTGTTAAGGTTAGGAGTTTTAGACACATGGTCAAGGAAAGAATTGTTGCAAGTGCCCCCCCCCCCCAAGGGTGCCTGGCTGCTGAAGTGCTGGATTAAAAGAGATGAATATTTAGCATAGATAGTTCATGAAGGATGAAGGTTGCAAACTAAGGCATAATTATTAAAAAAAGAAGAAAGTATAACAGGATGAACATTTTTTCAAGAATACAAATTCATCAGAAATAGTGTAGAAGTCAAGCGAAGCTGCATTTTGTGTCTTGAACCACTAAAAAGTTGCTGGTGTAATATCTGGAGATGAGGAATCTTGAGGAAGATACAGACGAAGGGAGCCCAGGAAGAGATGTGATCAAGAATTCATTCTCAGATAGGCTAAGTTATCAATACTCCCCGATATCCAAATGGAGTTGCTAAGTAGGAAATTATATGTACAATTTTGTGTCCAAAAGGAATTACGCTAATCATAAATCTTTCCATGCCATTGGCATAGTGATGAAACTTAAAAGCCTGGGCTTGAAGAATATTTCTTTGGGGGAGAAAATTGGAAAACAAAAGACAAGAGTCCCAAGACGATTTTCAATGGAAAGAATAAAGAGAGTGAAGAAATAAGTCTAAGAAAGATTTCGGTGATAAGATAGTAGCATCAGGGAAAGTCATCCCAAAGGCGAGGTATGTCTAAGAGGACATTCCGCTGAGAGAATAAGGACAAGAGAACGGAGAAGGGGCCACGGAGATGGATGGCATCCTGCTGAGATCATGAGAACCTGGATCAGAGCGGTTCCAGACCCACATGGAAAGCAGCTGGGTTAGAAACGACATCACTGTGCCTGGGAGGCTGAGAGAGTGCCGAAAGAAATGAAGGGCGAAATGAGAGCACAGAAAGAATTAAGGCACAGAAGAATTGAGCACAGAAACAATTGGGTGTAATCACTAGATTAGTGGTAGCTGAAGTGGATGTGGGAATCAAGGAGGTTAACTTGTGTTTAATATGTTGGGTTACTGTCACATTCTGGTTGGGATCATCCACACAAAGGAGTTGGGAGGAATTGAAATGCAGAAGGTGCAAGTAGAAACTACGAAAGACAGGGATTAAAAAGTAAAATAGATTCCAGGAAGTTGAACCTCGTTCTGGGGAGGAGAATGAGAGAGGGGTACAGGAATGGAGGGAGGAAAGGTCAGCAGATACAGTCATATTCAATTACACTATGTAAAAGTTGAACTGCATGACTTGAGGGTAGCGATTGTAGGGGAGAAACAATGGTAGAGAAGGATGGAAGGGGTGACATTGATCAAGATACCTTGTACTGATAAACTGACTTCTGGAATTGAAATTCCTTTGTACAACTACTTAATAAAATTAAATATTTTTTAAAGTAGTGAAAAAATGTAGTAATCGATGGATAGTGGAAAAGTGTAGAGAGGTAATTTTGAATGTCATTGGTTTTACAATTGGAAAGGACAAACTGACATAAATAAGATGTGATTTGGTTGGTAGCTTTGGAGTCAAGATGGTCAGAGACCAGGACATCACAAATGCTCTCTTCTGCTCTGTGTGTGTGTGTGTGTGTGTTAAAATAGAAAAATTGTGAGATTTCTTTGGAGACAAAGAAAATAAATTACTAGTTTTTGAAACTGAAAATGCTGTTAGGATGTTTAAGTCCATAAATTTTAGATATAGTTTAATAAAACTAATTTGCATATGGCTACTATGTATGTGAAATAGAATACACAGGTAAAATCCTTGGATATAGCTTCTCAAACTTTTTTGTCTGGGCTGTCCTAGAACTGTGATCTTCCCAATATCACCTTTCCAAATAGCTGGGATGATAAATGTATGCTACTGAACACATCTTACACAACATTTATTACTATCTCTTCAGATTCACTTTTTTCTTTTTGAATATGTTTTTATTGTAAAAATTGTGTATGTACAGAGGGGTTACAGTTACATGAGTAAGGTAATGAGTACATTTCCTATCAAGCATTGTTGCCTCCTTCTTTGTTTTTCCCCTACCATCCCTTCCCTCCCACCTCCCCAATTACTTTTTTTTTCTGTTATGTTGAATCCAGTGAGAATCCTCAGTAATTGCATTTTATCTCAAACATTGGCTGCTCTATCTCTAAAAGTTTCATTAAAACATTCAATGCCTTCTTCCTTTTTCACATTTTTTAACCTTCCTTGACTTCATTAAAATGAAGGACAAAGCTTTAATAAGCACTTTAAACATTCTTGCTGTTAATGCTATCATCTATATCAGCTCAGATTGATTTTGGTTGATTTTTCTTCTCATTACAGGTCCTACACTTCTTTATACGCTTGATTAGATACTAGACATTATAAATGTTACTGTGAGTGATACATGCATTATTATTCCTATAAATGTGATTGTTTTGTTTTGAGTTATGAGTTATATTGAAATTGTGTTGTTTTACCAGCTTTGTTTTTCAAGTTTGCTGTCTCAACTAATGCAAGAGATTTCTTACTCTTCCTGATTCAATGTGAATTTTGAAGTTTTCCATCTAGTTTGTGGAATGGAACCCATTTGAAGTTACTCTTTTTTGTAAACCATTAGATTTTTCTTCTCTTCACATATATGTATTGACTAATATTTTAGGTCAATCTTCTGAAGATATTGATAGTTCTTTCTTGAAGTTCTCTCCTCTTGTCTGAGAATTCCAGCTGTCTTGTCTTTTTCAGACCTCCAGCTTAACTATACCCTTCAAGAAGACTGTTTAACCTTTTTTCCTCTTTCTCTTTTCATAATGTCCAGGAAACCATTTTCAGGAGTGAATTAAAAATTGTGGGGTTTATCTCATTTGATCCCTACCTCTCACTATATTTAATATTTGATATATATATATATATATATAGTATCAGTGTGTATGTGTGTGTGTGTATGTGTGAGTAGTGGGTCTTAAACTCAGGGTCTACATGCTCTCCCTTAGCATTTTTGCTCAAGATTATAACTGAATATATTTTGCTTACATACATATGGAAATTTCCATAACCATATCTTAGAAAAAAACAAGAAGGTATTGAGAGTATCTCCTCCATTTTCCCTGCCTGGAAAACTGAGTTGGAATAAACCAAGAAGCCAATAAATGACCATAAAGTTGGTAGTAGAATACTAGAATTGAGATCTTTCCACTAGAGATCTATTGTAGTTACTCAGATCTCATGGGACATGGATCAGAAGTGAATCTACTAAAACTTCAGATTTATTCATTGTCACAATCAAGGCAAGTTTCCTTCGTTGGTTTCTCTAGCTATAGATAGCTGACATTATATAAAGTGTGACACTTGAGTAAGTGGATAAACATTCATTTTAAGAACACACACACCAAATACATCACTACTAATAGCTTGGATGTCAGTGTTTGCCAATAACTACTACTGTATTAATTTTGGTTTTCAAATACTTTATCATCCATGGCTGAAAGTCAATAGAGAAAGTGAGACTTATGCTGGTTACTGGATAAGTCTATAAATGTAACCATATGCATCAAACATATATTCCAATTTTAGCCACTTTTAAACAGATGGTTAATGTCTCACTGGCTTGCTATGCCTGAATTTGGGCTCTTATTGAAGTATTTTAAATAATTGAGTTTTAAATAATAATATAGTCAAAATGACTATTTCATGGTGCTGTTACTGTCAATAAAGTCTTAACTCAAGATTTTTCCCCTCTCAAACCTTTCCTTTCTTCTGCTTTTCAACATTAGCAGAAAAAAGTGTTCTTAATAAATTTGGTCCCACATTCCATAAGCTTAAAATTACTCTCTTATACAGATTCTACCATTCCCTGGGAAAATGAATGTTATTAGTTCTGCTGAAATTTGTTAAAGCATCTGGTTTACTATGCATTTGTACATCACAATTGGTGCAAAGCAAACTCAGCTATCTCAGAATTTTTCTTGGACATTGAAGACTATCTTCAGAGTGTGAGAAGCCTTGCTGGGAAAAAAGGAGTAATGAAAGCACCTATTAAATGAAGTGATAAATTATAAATCATTAGACTATTATTTTATTAAAAAAACAAAAACAGGGTCAGGAGCACTATAAATATACTAAAACTGGGCCAGGCATACTGGGTCATTCCTGTAATCCTAGCTACTCAGGAGGCTGAGATCTGAGGATTGTGGTTCGAAGCCAGCCCAGACAGGAAAGGCCGTGAGATTCTTTTCTCCAATAAACCACTCAGAAAACTGGAAGGGGCACTGTGGCTCAAGTGGCAGAGCACTCGCCTTGAGCTGAAGAGCTGAGGAACAGCGCCCAGGCCCAGAGTTCAAGCACCATGACTGATAAAAAATAAGTAAATAAGTAAGTAAATAAATAAGTGTACAAAAACTAAGCAAGATGTTATGTTGATGCCTTTGGTCTTCAGGCAGATGTAAGGTGGAGTTCTTTGCAGAAAGAAAGGCTGGGAAAGTAGAAATGTAGTAGGAATGTAGAAATGTAGAAAGTAGAAATGTAGGCCCTTTTAAAAGAACAAATGTAACTTGTTCTTGACAAGCTACTTGAAATGAACCTTGTGACTCAGGAGTTTAAAAACTATGAAGTTGAAGTGACACTGTGGTTCAACTGGTAGAATGTTTGCCTTGAGCTGAAAAGCTGAGGGACAGCGCCCAGGCCCAGAGTTCAAGCCACACAACCGACCAAAAAAAAAAAGAAAGAAGAAATTCTAACCAAAATTGATAAGCTTTATTAGGTACAAAGTCATTTAAATAAGGGATGACTAAAATTTCAATCCTAACAAAATTCTGTATCTCCTCTCCTGTTGTATTTTGATATTTCTCGCTTAGTAGGTTAATGTCAAAGAGTACAAAGTTTGTATTCAATATAACCAGACATTATGTCACCCTCGAATGACAAGCGGTTCTTTCCTTCTCCTTATGTTTTCTTTCCATCTCTACTCACACAAATTCTTCTTTGATAGAATACAATGCCACCTCACTGTCATAATTTTCTGGAGGATTTAGAGAACAGAAAGTAAAGTTGGCCATTGAAGTCTATCCATTGGTTAGCTAGAACAGTGTTTTTAACAGTTTAATGGCAACAATGATATACAGGCTTTGAGACTGAGTAAGCTGCTCTTTGATGAAGTTGGCAAATGAGCTAATAAGACATGAAACAACCCACACAGAAGTGCAATTTCTTTAAAAAATGGGAGAACCTGTGTTCTGTGGGAGTTACGTGTAGGAACATTCTGCTCAGTTCTGTAAGTGGTACCAGGGAAAATTGACAACTTGGAAAGCAGTTACAAGATAAATGACCATATCTCATTTTTAAAAAATGGTTAGATCCACTGAATAGGGCCGTGGAGGTATCTCTCCTATTCATCTTTATGTTGTAAAGCACTTGCATTTGCAATTGGTGTATGTGTGTGACTCTTTATGTAGAAGTATGAACTGTTCTGTTTTGAGTGTGTGATGTAATTAACATGTGATGGGAACAGAGGAACTGGGAAGACTAGAAGTATTTGAACCTGGAGAAAGGAAGCAGAATATATTAGCCATATGCCCGATGCAAAAACTGTAACAAATAGGGTCAGATTTTGGAGGAAGTTATTCACAGCTCTGTTTAAATATTTTAACTTTTGAGACACATATCTCACATCCACGTAGTGATATTCAATAGCAGGATGAAGGAATTAAGTTGGAATTTAAGAGTCTACAGATGATATTTAAAGCCATGGGTCTTTATGAGATCATTAAGGGAATGCATTCAAAAAAAGATTAAAAAAATGGGAAGGCAAGGGGGAGCCAGCAATAACATCAAGATAACATAGACACAGAGGAAAACAAGGAAACATCCTGAATCCAGGAAAAGAAGTGTTTGGAGATAGTGATGCATTATTTCACAATCAGCTACTAGAGGAGATGATCCTCTCTCATTCCGTGCCTTCCAATCTACATTCATTTGAAATTCCTGCTTCCACTCTTCCTTTATGGGAATCATTTTCCTTTTCCTTTTCTCTTTCCCCACTTTTTAGCAGTGATTTAAGTTCTTCAAATATGGCAGAATATGTTTGGTAATTCATGTCCTCTAACAGGAAAGGCATCTCCCTAGTTTCTAAACACAAACATATCATCGCTTAGAATCTGACCTTGTATTTTATCCACAGCACTCAAAGTTCCTTTTAGACATTACCTCATTAATCCTAAGATAGAACTATGGAGGCATTAAAATATATTTGGAAGCACATGTGAAGAATTAATTGCCTAAAATAGGTCACACTGAACATTTGAACTAAATAAAACAAAATTAATATCTTACATTTCTTCCAAGCTCTTATACATAAATATCCATGGAAATCATATGGAATGGATCACTGTTATCAGTGCAGATGTCTTGATGAGACAATAAGTCCATGATAAGTATGCATACCATATCATCCACATTGTTGAGTACCACATTATCTATGAGAAAGCTTGATCAGTGTGGGCACTGTGCTAAGCCCCTATCATAGTTACTTTATAAAATAGATCCTATACTTATTCCTTTGAAAATGAAGAGCACTAACCTCAGAGGCAATTAAGCTTTGCAAGATCATATAAACTGAGAATATGACATAAGAGAATGAAAATATAAAAATAAGGATATACTTACATTAAAGAAAAATGATGCTTGCTATTAGTGCCATGGAAAGCAAGAAAGGAAATTGAGAGAAGTAAACAGACCACATAAATAAGAATGATGTTTGAAAATAACAATAATTGCATTAATAAAATTAATATAACCAGATGCTGGTGACTCACACCTGTAATCTCAATTATACAGAAGGGGAGATTTGAGATTTGAGGACCATGTGCCAAAGAAGTCCTGGTAGGAAAGTCTGTGAGACTCTTATCTCCAATTAACCATAAAGAAAAATCCAGAAGTCGGGCTGTGGTTCAGCCTTAAAATAAAAAAGCTAAGGGACAGATCTCAGAACCTGAGTTCAAGCTCTAGTACATCATGAAAAAATAAAATAAGGTTAATAAATGTCTCAAAAAGACTGAAGAGGAAAATAAAGAGGAAGAAAACAAACATCTATATTTCTATCTACCTGTCTGCTTACATAGTGCAAACATTGTAAGTATAATTGATTGTTGCTGAGAAAAGAAGATTATAGACCATGCTCATTTACTAACTTGGCTGCAAAAGTCTAATAAAATAAAAATACTGCTAGGCACCAGTGATTCCTGAATCCTAGTTACTCAGGAGGCTGTGATCTGAGAATTGCAGTTGAAAGCCAGATCAGGTAGGAAAGTCCACGAGGCTTTTTTATGTCCAATTAACCACAAAAAAACAAAAACAAAAAATAAAATAGAAGTGGTTGTTGTAGCTCAAGTGGTACAGTGCTAGCCTTGAACACAAAAGCTCAGGGACAGTGTGCAGGTCCTGATTCAAGCCCCCCAAGACTAACACACAAAAAAAGTAAAATAAATAAAAAATACTAAAATACATAATGAACTATGTAATTTGTGAAATTTAATTTTTTTTTTTTTTGTCGGTCATGGGGCTTGAACTCTGGGCCTGGGCGCTGTCCCTCAGCTCTTCAGCTCAAGGTGAGCACTCTACCACTTGAGCTACAGCGCCACTTCCGGTTTTCTGGTGGTTTATTGGAGATAGGAGTCTCACGGTCTTTCCTGCCCGGGCTGACTTTGAACCGCGATTCTCAGATCTCAGCCTCCTGAGTAGCTAGGATTACAGGCGTGAGACACCGGCGCCCGGCTGAAATTTAATTTTTTTAGAGCATCCCATATGCCTAATCAAGTAGCACAGGCAAGATTCAGGTGTCCGTTTATTTTAAAAGGACATTTTTCCCACAGAGGATTTAATTTCCCAAGGAGGGTCAGGATTTCTTCATCATAATAGTATCTTTGTCACCACATTGCAAGGATTAAGTAGGAAACCCCATGGGAGAGCATTCACATCTGTACTAAAACATAGCAAAGGTTCATGAGTATTTCCCATTTTATCACATTTAATAATCCTTGTAATGTGCTTCAGATAATGCTTGAAACACATGTGGCAAGCAATTATTAAATATTATTTGCTAGGCTGATTAAGTAATAAAGATATTCAAAATACAAGATGCCTCCGACATAACATGCTTTCAATAAATGTGTGTCATTATAATTGATTAATTTTGAAAATAAACTAATTGATTTATCTTTTGAGTTATTATGTTGTTACCTAACGAAACACTCAAAGTACTAAAACAAATAGCTTCAAACTGAGTTGACGCCTTGATAAACTCTGAAGTCTGTATGAGTCCTGTTCATTGGCAATTCTAAACTTTATAAGACAAAAGGGGCATGGCAATTGTGTTTATTCTCCATGCAGGCAGCATTGGGAGTGAAGTGACTACCCACCCGGGAACACTCTCCTCTAAACATCTTTGTAAATCTACGGAGTGGCAAGCATTGTGTTCTCTGAGCAAGAGAATGATCACAGTTGCTTCGACTTTTGGTCTCTCAGAACCTAGGCAGACATCAAGACAAGAAATTGATAGAAAAGGGAGAGCTACTGAGGCATGGAGAACACACTGAGAGTCCCAGGGGCAGCTAATTTTAAGAGAACAACAGACCAGCAGTCTTAGAAAAAGAGACTTTACTGCAACGTATTAAGAACATGTCATCAATACATTTTCTAATTTAAATGACTACTGTAAATCCAAAGAAAGTGCTTTGAATTTTTTAATGGAAATAAGGATTGGATTATTTATAGGAAAATTGCTCATACTGTACCTCTAATGAACTTTGAAATAGCTCAGTAAAACACCATGTATTTGTACATATATATTTATATATTAATATATATTATTTACATGCATTCATTTATATTGACCTATATGAAATGGAGATATAAAAATTGTGATCAAAAATATGAAATTGGCTATATACATAAAATTATATTACTTCTTTTGTAACTCTCTTCTATGCATTCAAGAATTATGTCAACCAAAAGAAACAAAGAAAATTCAGCAAAAAAGCACAAAGAGTTATTTTAAATGAAATAGGGATGCTCTGATTAGTCAATTAGAGTATTAAGTTATTTTTAATGACTGATTTAGAGGGTGATTTAGATAAAATTTAGCTTTCCTAATTTGGGAACTGATGGGAAACAGTACAACAGACACTCACTCTAGAGATAATTGTACTTAAGCACAATTAGCTTGTAAAGTGAACATTTATTCACATTGGTTTTATTCCAAACAATAGACACTTATAAAAGCAAATGAAAGGGTTTTAAATAAATGATTTCTGAGCCTACTTCATCACACAACATCACCTGATTTATTACCGACCACATCTCTGTCAGAAGGCAAACAAAAGACGATAGGAAGGTAAATATTACTACATCATTATACAAAATCATAACACTAAAAACCCTGTATTATATGCATTTTGTGTCTCTAAACAGAGTGGACTGCTCTTGCTTTGTGAATCTATTTTTGGTAGAAATATCTCTTATGTATGTTTTGTGGACCATACGATGTTACTTTTGGTTTAATAGTTTTCCAAAAAGAGTTTTTCAAATTGGAAAGCTGCCAAATTGCTTCTAATTTAAGCCTTGATATTACTAAATGAATCTTCTTGGTATCATAAATCATGCTGTAAAATATCAGTTTTCCAAAAGTCAAACCAAACCAATTTCAGGTCCAAAGGATTTCTATGTCATGTGAAACTAAAAGTTTTGTCACCCATACAACAAAACCACTTTTAAGTCATCTTCAGATAAACCCAACTGAAGTATTTAATATGTATCCATCTATAAAATATACTTTGCTCATTAATACACATATATAATTCCACTTATTGAGAAATAGTTTTGTTTAAGAAATATGCTTTTCACAAAGAGTTCTTAACATAAAGATTTATCATAAATTGAAGTCTAACCTCCAGCCTTTTTTGCTTTCCTTAGGTTTTTTAAATAAGGTCTCTCATTTGTATACCTAGCTGTCCATAATCATAATTTTATTTATGCTTTACATATCATAGAATGGTAACAGTATGTCACTTTGTCCAAGTACTGATTGAGATGGTACTGTTGCATTAAGCCTAGTTTAGTATAGAACCATAATCCTCTTGATCTCAACCTACCAGCAACAATATCTCCTAGAAGAATAAAGTTAAATGATGTCAAATAATTATTCTTAATCTAGGCCATTTATTTTATGTGCATTATGCTTAAGAATATAGTGAGCTCCACGCAAATCCAAGTATATCCATATAATCGTACCACAGAATGAATTTAAGAAATATGGATTTGCATACACATTCTGTTTTCTAAAATCAGTTGTTAAAATTCTATGACTAGTCCTACTTAAAAAATTCTAGATCTTTTAGATTTCTTTAATCTACCGGTTCTCTAATATTGCATATTACCTGGATTACTTTGGGGAAGGGTATGTGTATTTTAAGTGTAGAGCATAGTAACATGCTATTTTAGAAAATCAATCTCAGTACTTAAAAGAAAAACAACCAATTCATTGATCATGTTAACAGTAATGCTGAAGTCAGAGTTGAGTGTTCTGCGAGAACTTGGCTGATGCTCAGTGGTATTTCTTCATTGATTTCATGGATGGACTTATTGATACATGCTGGAAGTGGAGATGGCACAATATGTGTAGCTTGCGGTCAAGTGTAATTTAATCCTAGATTTCATCTGTGGGATAGTAAGAAAGTGCACAATGTGTCTAGGAAAGCGTTCATGGCCACTGAATCTGTTTTAGCTACTGGCTAGAATAATGCACATTTGGCTGCAGGACAACTACCTGAAAAAGGAAATCAAAGTGGAGTTTAGGAAGTGAAAAAACCTCCCAGGCTCCTGGATTGGAAGGATCAACATTGTGAAAATGGCAAAACTTCCAAAGGCTATCTACAAATTCAATCCAATACCTATCAATATTCCAACCTCATTCTTCAAGGAAATAGAAGAAGCCATCCGAAAATTCTTATGGAACAATAAAAGACACCAATAGCAAAAACCTTAGCAGAAAGAACAGTGCTAGAGGAATATCAATTCCAAATTTCAAACTCAACTACAAAGCCTTAGTAATCAAAACAGCTTGGTACTAGCACAAGAACAGACCTCAGGACCAATGGAATAGAATTGAAAACCCAAAATGAACCCACAGACCTATAGCTATCTAATCTTTGATAAGAGAGCTAAAAAAACAGAATGGAAGAAAGACAGCTCTTCAGTAAATGATTCTGGCAAAATTGCTTAACCACCCGTAGAAAACTAAAGCTAGATCCTTATATATCACCCTGCACCAGAATCAAGTCCAAATGGATCAAAGACCTCGGAGTCAAAGCAGATACCCTGAAAATATTACAGGAAGGAATAGGAGAAACCCTAGGTCTCCTTGGCACGGGAAGAAATTTTCTTAATAAAGACCCAGAAACACAGCAAATCAAAGAAAGGTTGTACAAAAGGGATTGCATGAAATTGCAGAGCTTCTGCATGGCAAAGGACATAGCTAGCAAGATCAATAGAAAGCCCATGGATTGGGAGAAGATCTTCACTAGCCATACAACAGATAAAGGTCTCATATCTAAAATTTACTTGGAACTCAAAAAATTAAATCCCCATCAACAAATCCTCAAAGAAACAACTGCCCCACAAATAAGTGGGCTAAAGTCTTAAAGAAACACTTCTCTGAAGAGGAAATAAGAATGGCCAATAGACACATGAAGAAATGATCAACCTCCCTTGCCATAAGAGAAATGCAAATCAAAACACCATTGAGATTCCACCTCACCCCAGTTAGAATGGCTATAATGAAGAACTCTAACAACAACAGATGCTGGAGGGGATGTGGCCTTGGTGGGAGAGTAAACTTGTTCAACCACTTTGGGAAGCAGTATGGAGGTTCCTCAAAAGACTCCACATAGAGCTCCCCTATAACCCAGCAATCCCACTTTTGGGCATTTAACAAAAAGATCACAAACAAGGCCAAAATAAGGTTAATAGCACAACTATGTTTATTGCAGCATAATTTACTATAGCTAAAAAGATATGGAACCAACCCAGATGCCCCTCAGTAGATGAATGGATCAAGAAAATGTGATATATATATATATATATGTATGTATATATGTGTGTATACACATATATGCATAAACACACACACACACGCAATGGAATTCTATTCTTCCATCAGAAAGAATGACATCGCCCCATTTGTTAGGAAATGGAAAGACTTGGAAAAAATTATATTAAGTGAAGTAAGCCAGGCCCAAAGAAACTTAGGTGGTTTCCCTTATTTGCAATAACTACTACATGTGTAGGACAAGTAGAAAAGGTCAAAAGCTATGTACATATGTACGTATGACTATATAAGATGATGCTAAGAGAAATGAATCGCAAGATAGGGACACAAATATTTTTTTTTGCTTGCTGTTGTTTCTAACGTATTTATAATGTAACATGTGGTTTTTCTGTTTCTTTGTATGTTTTCCCCCCACGCTATAACCCCTGTTTTCACTGTATTTGATGTTGGCAGCCTGCATCTTGTATATAAACTTCTTTAATTTGGGAAAGGGAAGGGGAAAAATGCTTAAATAGGAATACAGGTTGACCCATTGTAACAATGGGATGTACAACACACTATGTTGAAAATGAACTTTACAACTTTTGCTGGGGGGGGGCAAAGGGGGTAGCTGTAGGGGTGGGAGGGAAGGGATGGTAGGGAAAAAGCAGAGGAGGAGGCAAGAATGCTTGAAAGGAAATGTACTCATTACCTTGCTCATGTAACTGTAACCCTTCTGAATGGAAGAAAGACAGCCTCTTCAGTAAATGGTGCTGGCAAAATTGTTAACTACTTGTAGAAAACTAAAGCTAGATCCTTATATATCACCCTGCACCAGATTCAAGTCCAAATGGATCAAAGACCTCAGAGTCAAAGCAGACACTCTGAAAACATTACAGGATGGAATAGGAGAAACCCTAGGTCTCCTTGGCATGGGCCGAAATTTTAATAGAGACCCAGAAACACAACAAATCAAAGAAAGGTTGGACAAATGGGATTGCATGAAATTGCAGAGAGCTTCTGCATGGCAAAGGGCATAGCTAGCAAGATCAATAGAAAGCCCACGGATTGGGAGAAGATTTTCACTAGCCATACAACAGACAAGGGTCTCATATCTAAAATGTACAGTGTTTTTACAATAAAAATGTACAAAAAAGTAAACAACTTCAAAAAATTATTTAGTGTTCTTCTTCTCATTTCTATACTGCTTTAAACTTCAAAATATTGTAATCTTCTGCACTGAGGTGACAATATTATTTATTTAGGGCATTAGTTAGAGGCTAACTTAATTGTAGCTTATACCAAGATACAATTAATCTTCATAGGATCATCTGACATGGAAGACAGTCCTATTCCACTGACACGTCCCTCCTTTCTACTCTTGCTATGAGTTCTCAGTCAGAACCACCTCCAGGTGACTAAGAGTAGCTCTAGGGGTGTGGAATGAGGGAAATCAACTTCCTCTTCAGAATACTGCCCAGTTTCACACAACCCATGCCATGACTGCTATTTTTCAGAAATACTTGTATGTACAAAGATTTCTTCTGTAATACAGTCATTACAGTTTTAATAATGTGATAAAGCCATCCAATGCAACAGGTTATGGATTGTAAGTCAATAGAAAGTAAATGAATTGAAAAACATTATTAAAGTATATTTGCCTACTTATTTATATTATTTGGAATATTTGATTGGCTTTTTTCACAGATGACCTAAGTATCACAGACTTGAAGGAAAAAATTCCTTCCTAGTATATTAACTGAGAAAGAATGTTGAGTGTAACACAAATTGATTTTCTCTTACTGATTTTTTTGTTAATATACACAATGTATGAAATCACATATCAATATCATATATTGATAATGGTTACATCTCATGATGCTCACATTCTTTGTTTCTGAGAACATGAAACAGTTTTATATTAAGAAATAAAATGTGTTTTAAAAAGTCATTCTTTTAATGATAGAAAGGAAATCTATCAGGAGATTACTGCAAAACAGAACCACAGTGTTTTATCAATATAACTCTCAATAAAGCAGTCTTTGCCTGTACTTTGAATGTCAGCCCAGCATTAATGGTGGGAGATTAACCACTCCTTATTTTCTTCTGGATCAGTTTTTGGATAAACTGTGCAGCCGTAGAGCTATGTACTGATTAAACTGAAGTCCATATTAGGATGAGATTCATCATTTTAGGAATCTAGAATCTAGCTAAATTGATTTAGGGCAACTCCTTTCTTAGGGTATCTTACTTCCTTCAATTAATGACTCTGGGTGTTTTAAGACATGGCTTGAAAAAGGGTAATTGCACTTCTACTCGTACCCCTAAGTCTACTTTAAACAGGAAAGTGTTTCTAAATAAAACCTTTATATCACAACAAATTTGAAGAATTGCCAGAAATGTATAAAAAATGCTACTTACTAGAAAGATCTGGGCAGAATTACAGTAGATGTTTTTGGCTGATTCCATAGTGCATACAGTGGCGAACCCCATGATACCCATTTATTTGATTATCCAATTTTATTAAAGGATTGGAAACATCATCTCATAATAGATTGTTTCTTCCCAAATGCTTAATTGTTATGACTTCCTTATGTTAACAGAATGGATTAGATTTGATTTTCCTGCACTGACTGAGGACCCACTAGAAACTATCCTGTTAACATTTTCATTTCTACCTCTTGCTTCGGGAGAATGTAACTTGACTCAAAATCAGCTGTAGACATCCACTGCAAAGCCCAACATTAATTTTGTGTTTAAGTCCAATAGTTCTCTTCCAATTTAACCTTTTCTAAAGAAAAGACAAATTTGGCTACTTTCCTTAACATCAGTAGTTATTAACCAGCAGGCTACATTCTATTTATCTAAAGACAGATATCTATCTACCTATCTATATTGTTCTTCAAATATTCTAGAATGATCCAGTTCATAAGTAAAATTTCTTGAGAATTGTTGAGTGTCAATATTATATGGTATCCAGTTCAGAATAGAATTTTTGTCTTCATGCTCATATTGCATGGCTCCCTTTCTTGGCTCATACTTGCATGGTTACCTTCCTTGGAATAAATCATTGTGCATTTTAGAAAAAAATTACTAAAAGAACTCTTTCTCTGCCTCTAAATGCTATATGATAACTCAATATCTTCAAGGAACCTACTTTCAACTTAGCAATATGAGAAAGATTAAGACTTATCAACCAAGATGAAAGAACTTACATCAGGAACATATCTTAGTTTCAATGGGAATAGTGTAATCAAGTGGCTCAAGCAGATAAACTGAAGGTTAATAAAGATGACAATAAATTAATCCAGGAAATGTATCTTGACAATAAAGTATTCATTGAATAAAGGCTAGCAATTACAGTTTTTTTGATGATAAAGAACCACAAAACTTACTCAAAATAACAAATACTGAAAGAATCTTTTCATACAATCAAATATACTAGAAACAAACATTTTCAAATCTTTTAGAATTTATAGTTTATGGGTTTTGTTTTACTTTTTTGGTATGTTTCACAAATTAACTTCTGTTTTCAAACTGGTTCCAATGCTTGCTCTGTTTCACAACTCTGATAATTGAATGAATTTTGCATAAATTCTCATACAAAGACATTGAGATATTAAAGGTATTTCTTAGAAATAAAAGGAATATAATAAATATAATGAAAATCTATTCAATATCAAAATGTAATAAAATGTTTAAACTATATACAATTATTTTTTATGTTGAGTTTTAAAAGAAGCATGGTATGACTGTATCAATAGGCAACAAAAAATTCTTTGGTAATAACACCGACTTTTGATTTTCAGAAAATGTAGTGACATTGGAACAGAATAATGGAACACCCATTAAATATGAATAGTATAATAGTGTATAGGCACTTAATGAGATTGAACTATACACTTAAGTGCTCATTTTTATGCTATGCATATTTTAGCACCATAAAAGCATAATTTTATGGAAGTATAAGAGGATACAAATATTTATGTCCCATCATATACTCAAAGTTAGATACTAAGCTATTTTGAATAATACACCAAAAATTCAAATGTCAATACTACTATGTTGACATCACTACAATGTTATTTTTGTTTTACTGAAGCACTTGTATATCCTAGATATAATCACAAAAACTTCTCACTGTCTCACTTTTGACAACAGTTCAGTGAAACAGAAATGATCATTTATAGTTAATAAATAAGAAGAGTGAGATTTAGGGATTTGCCTAATGTAGCACAGGGACTAGATCTCAGATGCCACACTGATTCACAGGTGTATATTCACAGAACTTTTACTGTCATGTATCTTACAATTTCTTCCATTATATTTCACTAGCCTGAATACAAAATAGTTTTTTTAGACCGAAGCTGAACCTGGCACCCTAAAATATGTCTATACATCTTAATTCCTGAAAGTGCAAATGGTACTTTATTTGGAAAACAAATAAGTCTTTGCACATATAAGGATTTAAAGATACTCTCAATTATCCAGTGGGCTCTAAATCCAATGACAAATGCCATTTTGAGAAACACATTGGTGAGATTTAATAGAGAGAGAAGGAAACAGGGGGACCAACAACAGTGATGTTGTCACAGCCAAAGAAATGCATGGAGCTACAAGCACCAGAAAGGATCTCCCCTTGGAACCTTTGGAGGAAAGAGGGCCCTGTCATGTCATAATTTGGGGTTCTGACTCCTATGCTGAAACAATCATTTATATTTGTCTCTTACTTAAAGAAAAAATGACAAGCAATATTAATCCTAAAGATGAAAAATTTGTAGACATGATCATGAAGGATAAAGACAAAAACTTGTAGGATTCTGAAAGCCCTAACAAGTCTAAGAAGGCAACAGAAATCAGGAAAGAAAATCAGAAACTGTCCTTGCTTGGAATCAATGGGGAAAAGCTGTCACAAAAGCACAATCCATCATTCTTTCTAGTGGGCTGTGGATCTGCAGTGACACTTTTCAAATATGTCCATAACACTGGAAAAACCTACGGACCCTCGGGGACAGAGCAGACGCTGCCTTGTTTTCTATTTTGTTTCGCTCTCTTTCTGTCTTTTTCACTTGAGATTCTGACTGCTCAGCTCTCTCCTCACTCTGAGGTTCCACTACTAGAAAAATTGTACAGTTCTTTCCACATATGATCTATTGTAAAGATCACTGGGATCGGCAGTCTTCTACTGAATTACTCTCATTGCTGAGCACATAAGGAACTGTTGCTTTAATGTGTTATGCCACTGCAAGTAAATTCAGATATATTCAATCAATGCATTACATTTCTAAGGGCAATCTATTCTTAAAATGTGCTAAGTCTGTGACTTCCAATATTAAATGTATACTTATATACTCACTTCATTCAACTCATAGAACATCTCTCTTCATCAGAAAAGGTGATCACAAAACAAGTCTAAGTAACACACAAAGGAAGAATTGAGCTAAGGATAAAATTTAGAGAGTGTTGAACTCCTACAGGTCAGTGTGGTCAGACAACTACTTGCCACACAGAATTCATGAGTATATATGTAGTTATTTGTATAGAATTCTTTGGAGACTTTGAGTATGTCCAATTACAATCACATTATTCTAGAGTTGGCTTTGTTCTGTGGTCTGGACAATGCATTTATTTCTCTGGTGCATAGTTTCTATTTTTTCTTCTAAAATGATTTGACTAAATTAGGTTATTTAAGTGTTTTTCTATTTCTGATTTTCCTTGAGTGTTTATACACAAAGTGATGATATTGTTACTCACCAAAAATCTTATGAATTCATTATGATGCTAAAATGTTTTACTTGGCATTATATTAGTACATATCCCTATTTCTCTGAAAAAAGATTATTATTAACCTCACTTGAAAAAGTTCGTGAGATTAAACAATTTGAGAAAATTGGAACAGTTACAACATTAAGAAGTCACTATTGGAATTGTGGTTACCTTAACCACAGACCTGAAATCTTAACCATCATGCTGTGTGTGTGTGTGTGTGTGTGTGTGTGTGTGTGTGTGTGTGTTTGTGTGTGCGCTCGCGCGCCAGTCCTGGGGTCCTGGGGCCTATCCCTGACTTTACTTTTGCTCAAGGCTAGCACTCTACCACTTAAATCATTGTTCCCCGTCTAGCTTTTTGGGGGAGAAGGTGGTAGTTAATTGGAGATTAGAGTCTCACAGACTTCCTTGCCCAAGTGGTCTTTCAAACTGCTCTCCTCAGATCTCAGCTCCTGAGTAGCCATGATGCTGTTTTATAAGGACACAACCCTAACTTTTCCAATTTAGCAAGTCATTCACCATTTACTCAGTTTTGTTCCACCATACTCTAAAATGGGCCTGCCCGGTAGTTCTGCTCCTTATAACCATCTTTAGTAGAACAAACTGTCTGTGACACATTGATCTAGCCTGAAAGACTACTTCCCCTAGCAATTAAGTTACCTCAGACTATACACAGATTACCAATTAAATTAAGTGGAGTAAGCCAGGTCCAAAGAAACATAGGTTCCATTATTTGCAATAATTACATGTCTTAGGATAAGCAGAAAAGCTATGAACATACGACTATATAAGATGATGCTAAGCAAAATGAACCCCAAGATAGGGACACAAGTGATTTTATCTTTTTTGCTGTTGTTTTTAATGTATTTATAATGTACCATGTGATTTTTTTGTTTCTTTTGTATGTTCTTTCCTGTATAACCCCTGTTTTCACTGTATTTTATTCCAGTGCCCTGCATCTTGTATATACATTTTTCTAATTTGGGGAGGGGAAGGGAAATAACAAAATGCTGAAATAAGGATACAGGTTGACCCATTGTAACAATGAGATGTACAAGACACTATGTTGAAAACAAACTTTACAACTTTTGGGTTGTGGGAAGGGAGGAATTGGGGAGCTGAGGAAGGAATGTATGGTAGGAGGAGGTAACAATGCTCAATAGGAAATGTACTCATCACCTTATGTAACTGTAACCCCTCTATACAATATTTTTCAAATAAAAATATATATACAAAAATCTTTTTAGTTACTGTGCTTAGCTTTTATTGTCTGCATCACCCACAGATGTAAATCTTACACGCTAGGAAACTTGTTTTATTTGAAGAATCCCTATTACTCTGACCAATACCTAGTACATAGTTGCTCAGTAGCTATTTGTTGAGTTGAGGAATAATCAAGGATAGATGTTTGTAATGTGCATACATGAATGAATTTGAATTTCTCATAAGTTTACTGTGTTATGGTATTTAAGTAACTTTAATTATTTTCATTAAATTTTATCTTATTTAGAGATCTTGGATCAGATTTAAAAGGCATAAAATGAGTTGTTTTAATATAAAGACATACAAGAGATATATAAAGACATAGCTTTAGTAGATAGATGGATAATATCAAGTCTTTTTCTCCATCTATGACTATATGTTTATCTATGTTTTGTTTGTGAATTAAGTTTGTACTTTACATAGCTCTTGAAATTTCTCTGATAGCTTTTAATGATTGTAATGTTACCATAAATGATTGTTTGTGTATATCATTTATACCTTGAAGCTGTGCTAAATTTTGATAATAATTGTTAAGCTTCCATTGGATTCTAATATAGAGGTTATATCCACATAAAATAATATATAGATGGTTAATCTATTTTATTAGACCATAAAGATTGTCTGGGTTGTTGATAAAAACATCAGTGTGTTTGCATCTGAGTATCTAAGGTAGAAATGTTGTCTTTTCTGTTTGTGTGCTCTGTGTGTTATTACTGGATCTTCCACACTCCCAAAAGTTATAGTCAGTGGCTTCAAACATTCAGAAATATCCCATTCAGACAATTTAATCTAATAACATAATAAGCATCCAATGTGTTTTTGTTGATTGATTCTAAATTGGAGTCAACTTATTTCAAATTACCTCTCTGCCTGGGGAACGGCATCTGAGATTCAATACTACACATCATTTGCTTTCCTTCTTTATTCACAGCATTGTCTATGATGCCTATCATCTAATTAAGTACACTTGAGCCAAAACAAATGTGCTTTTTGTTTTGAAAACCTGACCTTTTTCTTGCTGAGGCTCAAAGAATAAAACCTCTTATAATTGCTGCTGTTTTAGTTTGAAAACTAATGACAACAAATGGAAATCAACTCATTCAGTAAGTCACCAATTTTTCAATCAGCCTGTTGGTTTGTAGGCATCAATGTCTACATTTTGGTTTGAACTCTGAATTTTCTCTAGTAATTTGTTCTCGATACAGATACACATATAGAGAGAAGGCAAGACGTAGCTGCATACTCAGAGACCAAACAGGTCCATGTGGAGTGGTGGTGATGTGTAATTCCTGTGGTTGGAGAATACGCTTGATACAAGTGTCCAGAATTGCTCACGATCTCTTTGTACAGTTCGTAAATCTTTACTAGTTTATCTGGAAAATGAAAGAAAAGTATAAATACTAAATCTTTTCCAGCAAGGTTTCTGTACAAAAAGATTTCTTTAAGGAACATTGATGTTTCATAAACCTAATGATACCGAATATTAAAATTACTACTTACATGTTGTTAAATTGAGCACATAAAGCCAATGTCAACAATTCACTTACAGAACTTAACCATGCTTCCTATTGGAATTTCATTTCCAGGATACTGCATGCTCACTTTTTTGAAAATACTTCTCTTCCCATTCTGTTCTTTTCACTTGTGGATGACAATACACTCCCTGAGCACCTGGACTACTGTTATCTCTATAACGTGCTTATCCTTGGAACAATACATAGCTTAAAGCTAAGTGCGACACTTTTCTGACAAAATTAAGTATGTTGATTGGATGGTTATCCTGTGCCAAGCACCATTCAAAGAATCGATCATTTTTGTAGTATATTTCATCATGTACTTCACACTTCTAGATAATAGTGTTCAGGAATGATCCTAAAAATTCTTTAATTGCCCTGGACTAGGTGAGGCACATTATATCAGTGACATATAAACACAAGAGACTTAATCAAAAAGTAGTGCGGTGATTTCCTCTGGTTGAGAACATAGAGATTGTTTACTTCTATTTGAATTTAGAATTCACATGTCTGAGTGTGGACACATTGTCATTAGTGTATAGATGGCATGCCTAATACTCAGACTTGTACGTAAACCATAAGTGAATTTTATATATAAAATAAACAGTAATTAAATTTATTTGAGTAGTTCAATTATAACGCCAAGACCTACCTGTAAACAGGAATTGTGAATAGTGGTATTGAATAAAATTTTTCAGCTTCTGAGGTTTTTGGTTTTTTATTATTATTTTTGTCAGAAGTAAACCAAGAATGGCAAGGTGCAAAGATAAAATGTTCTCCTTTGTGCTTTCCTGAGGCTTATAGAAAGGTTGCATTGATTTTGAAAAAGTACAAGCTAATATATTGCCATTAAGAATATATAGAGAGAGAGAGAGAGAAAAATACATTTTGTAAAAGAATGTCTTGCCCATTGCTATTCTTTCCAAGTCTAATGACCAATATTAGAGTATGGTTGGAAGTTTGACTGTGCCACTTGATATAGAAGAGACTGGAACTGGAAACTGAGTTACTGAGGTGGGCCCTTCATCAGACGTAGACTAGTCTTAGGATTTTCCCCTGGATCCTATTCTATTCATTTCTCAAATCATTTGGGAGCCCAGCATTTTTCTACAAATAAATAAAACACATTTAATTTAGCATGAATCATCAAAATTTTCTTTGAATAAAACCATGCATCCAAGGGTGCAGTTGTGAGCCTGTGGTTCAGAGTGAACCCAGGTGGTTTTAGCTAATACAATGTAGAGGCCTGATCCTTTTAGTCCCCCAAGCCCTGGTGTTCTCAGTGTTCTCTTGGTGATTCATCTAAATCAAGTTGGAAAAACAGAAGACTTTCTTCAAAAGAAGCATTGATGAGAGAGCAACCCATAGCTTAGGGGTAAATATCCATGGTGGTTCTAGTTAATAGAATGTCCAGGCTGCCTCATTAATTTAATTATATTCATTACAAAAAGGAAAGTCACATTCACAAAGCATGATGGTGGGTTTTCTTAACTGCATAAATTGGACAGCATCTGTGGCAGCTTGCTGGTTTGGCTTTCATCAGTACCAGCCCTGAGTGGCATCCCCAGCTCTCCTTGGAGAAGGATCCTGGGTCTTGTTTTCTATCAGCAGCAATTCCCATCTGTCCTTGGTCTAGTCCCTTGACTCTGGTTTCAGGCATGACTAATTAAGCTTAAAGTGTGTCACCAATGATGTGATATTGAAACTTCTACTGCTAATATGTGCAAGTTTTAGGCTCTCACCCCTTAAATTAGACAATCCATGATCCTCAGGAAAGATATGTGTTCTTGTCTTATCAATTTCAATATCCAAAAGTAATAGTTCCCAGAAGGCCAGATCTCAGAAGATGCAACCTACTATCAAGTAAGTTTTTAAAGTTTTCTTCTCCCCATCAAAAAAAAATTAGATTTTCACTGAAAGTAAAATAAAACTATATTGTGGGTACTAGAATTGATTGGAAGATAAAAGATTGAATAGAATTTGACTACTGCCAAGTATATTGAATACATTCACATACACAGGGATATGATCTTTAAAAAAAGAAATTTTTATAACTCCTCAGTTCAGCTTAAAGAATTTTGTAAGTACCCATTAGTTGAATAACGGAGATTTCATTGAGACATTTTCATATATGTACATGTTGTAATCCATCTTCCTCATCCCTTCTTCTCACTCACCTTTGTATTTCCTCTTCCCCCCTTAAGACAACTTCCACTGGCCTTAATATTCTATTTTCATACATGTACATAAAGTACTTCAACCATATTCATCCTCATTCATCTTCTTATCTTCTTATTCCAGTCCATATTTTCCAAGGGTGATACCTTGATTTGTTGTAGTTCTTTGTTGAGATGACACAAGCTTTTAAGTCCTCAAAGGCTGTGACATTTAAAGTCCTTCCTCTCTTGGATTGTCACCATTTCCAGGAACTTTAGCACAGAACATTGTAGCATTCATAGATCCATAAAGGGTCTTCTACATAGAATATGTATATTTTCTGATTATCATCCTGAGTAGTGGCTACCTAATTTCTCCATAGTAGTCAGGATCAGTCACCCTAACAATAGAGTAACTCCCTTTTTGACTGTTAACTTAGAAGCATATGGAATCCAAAGTGGCTGAGTGACAGTCTTAACCTCCACTTCAATTCAGTTATTACTGTGTTTTCTGAGGGAAGTAGTCTTTCCTTCATAAATAAGACTTGGAGGTTTTGAAGGGACATGCAAAAAAAATCGTAATGGATCAAAAATGGTGGGAGTGTGTTAAGTCTTGGTTCCATCTATGTTAGCCCCTTTTGGTTAAATTGACAAATTACCAAGAGAACAAACCTAAATGAGGGCAGACCTGTTTGGATCATGGTTTCAGTCCATGAATGGCTGGCTCTGTTGCTATTGGACTGTGGTGAAGAACACTGTGACCATGAGAATGTGGCTGACTTCATAGTAACCAGGAAGCAGAGTCCAAGGATTATGCCAAACACAAGATAAACCCCAAATGGTATGCTCCCATGACTCTCTCTTTTAAAAACTTGGTTTGACTGTGAACTCTGCTTTACACAAATCACCTAAGTATTTAGGAAATTGTTTATATATTTTACTTTCAATAATTCATGATCAACTAGCTGGCCAGTGCCACATGTCTGTAAATCAGACTATTCTGATTCCTGCTTTGAGTCTGTTGTCCAATATAATAATGTTTACCTTGTCTTTTGTGACTAGGTTGTTTGGGTGTTATTTTGACCTTTTTTTTTTTAACATTTTTTTATTATTGTGAAAATACCATACAGAGGGGTTACAATTACATGGGCAAGATAGTATGTACGTTTCTTATCAAGCATTGTGGCCTCCTCCTTTGTTTCCCCATACCATACCCCGCCCTCCACCCCCACCCTCACACCCCTGGTACCACTACTTCACCCACTCCCCCACACCCCTACCCCGCCAAAGTTGTAAAGTTCGTTTTTCGACATAACTGTCTTGTACATCTCATTGTTGTAATGGGTCCATCTGTATCCCTATTTAAACAGTTCGTTTTTTCCCTTCCCCTCCACAAATTATATCAACATCAAATACAGTGAAAGCAGGGCTTATACATTTTTATTTTAGGTTTTTCTTTGGTGAAAATACTATACAGAGGGGTTACAATTACATGGGCAAGATAATGAGTACATTTCTTATCAAGCATTGTAGCCTCCTCCTTTGTTTCCCCTTCCCATCCGTTCCCATCCTCCCCCTGCCCCCCCCAATCCTCCCCCAGCACCAAAGTTGTGAAGGTTATTTTAACCTTTAAGATCTAGTCATATTGTTCAGGGCAGTAGTTCTTGCCGTAAGTTATAAACCATAGAGAAGTGATCACAGAGCTTCAAGAAGATGGTATAGCTTCTCTCATACACTTATTTCCCACTGGTATGGAAAAAAATTATGCTTCTGACCCTACCAGAGATAGTGAGAGGAATTAGATGATAAATATTGAATCTTGACATGTTCTGGGTACCCTCCTCTGTGGGATCCTAAAATAGTTCTGTGTTCAAACTTTTATCCATAATTTCACTTGGTCCATCTTTATCTTCATTATTATAGTCCTCAACATTTTAAGAAGGAACATTGTCTACCATCACTATTATATTCCTATATCCATATCAAAAGGTTTTGGTTGATCCAACTTTACATTCCTTCTACTGTTCCACAAGCTTAACTTTCATTTTTTTCTTGACATTGCCTGTTTTTGAAATTATTATTATTATAAATTTTACAGAAAAGAATTTCTTTATAATATTTTCACATTTTATATTTCAACTATATTCTCCACAATCACCTCCTCTTAGCCCTCCTGTTTTCCCCAACCCAACATTAACTTTAAAATTTTTTCTTGTCCTTTTTGTTTCTGCATACGAGAGACTTGTGGTATTTTTCTGAGTCTAGTTTATTTAACATGATGATCTCCTCTTCTATCCATCTTCCTGTAAATCATATGACTTCATGAATCCTTTCATATTAATAATAATAATTCATGAGCAAATACCATTCTTTATTCACTCATTAGACTGATTTCACAACTTAGTTATTTTGAAGTGTTTCAATAAACATGGATATATCTCTCTGGCATACTGAATTATATTTCTTCAGAAGTAGAATAGTAGGATCTTATGGTTATTCTGGTTTTAGTCCCAAAAGTTTCTAAATTGATTTCTATTGTCACTTACCTTTTTAAAAAAATATTTTCAAGCTCAATGAAAAGGATAAGAAAGTCTTTAAACAACATTTGTAATCTTTTCCATAGGTCAATAGTAATGTCATTTCTCAGAGAAGACTCAATTCATTATTGATCATTCACTATTAGTAGTTCTCAATCATCAAAAGTAAACATAAGGAATATAATCAATCTGGACACTGGTGGCTAATGCTTGTAATCTTAGCTACTCAGAAGTCCTAGATTTGAGGGTCACTATTTGAAGGCAGCCCTGGAAATACAGTCCATGATACTCTTAACTCCAGTTAACCACCAAAAACAGTTGTAAATGGAGCTCTACCTCAAGTGGTAGAGCACAACTTTTGAGTGGAAAAAGCGAAAGGACAGTACAACACTACCCGGTTAAAGATCTACTATTGTTATATGCACACACACACACACATACACATACACACACACACACATACACACACACACACACACACACAAAGAATGTGATTATTTTTGTTATATTGTTTATTTTAGGAGGTGTTCTGTTGATCTGTTAAATGTACAAACCAGGGTATATTTCCTAATTGACTGAACAGAAAATACCAAAATTATGTCTTAGTGAAACTGACAGAACAAAGAGAGATTCTGAGAATAGAAAATCTGTAAGAAATTAAGCTGCAACAGGAACAGATGTTTTTACTAAAAATTAACATTTTTGAGTATTTATTATATTCCTGGAACCAAACTAAGTGCCCTGTATTAAGGTCATCTTATTTTATCCCCCCAAACAGCATCAAATGCTCTGCTTTATTATTCTCTATTATTCTAAGGTTTCAAAAGTTTAAGCACCTAAGCCAAGGTCACAAAACAGAGAAAGGGCATGGAGATCTTACTGAATCCAAATGCTGAATTTATTTTCCCCCACAAAATACTACATCTAATTAATGAGAGGTTGCATTGGAACTGTGTCATGCTAGCTGCATATTTTTAAAATATCATGACCTATTCATAAAACACACAGAGACTCATCTAAATAGCATGTAAAATTATTTTGGTAAAGATCTGTATTTTAAATTATTTTAAGGCCTTGAAAATTTTCCAATCTGTCTTAAACAACCTAACTTTATCCAACTTATCTAACTGAATTGTTTGCTTTACAGCACTTATATTTGGCCTGGCTTTAAGGCCCTAATGTCTCAACAGTCATTCAATGTCCAAAGCAAAGAGAACTTTCTTAGTTAATGACAAGTATTAATGCCTGAAAATTGTTCATTATATTTGAATAAGGACCCTCCATTTTCCCTTTTTACTGGATGCGATAAATTATGTACTTGGTTCTATTACTCTCCATCTTATTTAGCGCAATATGCCTTATCTTCCTCATCAGATATAATCTCTGAAGAGAATTTTGTTTTATCTTATGTAACAAAGTAGATTACCAGACAACAATCTAAATATAGTCCATGGATTTTTTGCTGGCATGTCTTATTTTTATTTGAATAAAGCCATATGATTGAGAAAAAGCAAAGCAACTCGAGCAAAATGCATCTAGAATTACATAATAGTTAAGAGGAATCTAAAGCAGGACATAAATTCTTTTCTCCTAGTTTGTCCTCACAGTTCCAAATTCATTAAGTGAAGTAAATGTCACAGTGTGTCCTGAGAGAACAATGCCAAGTTTTTGCATTTAATATCAGTATCTGAATTACAATTTCTTGTTGACTAAATCCCATCTGGAATTTCATGAGGAAGTATCTGCTCTTCTGTTGACCTTTGTTCATCCTCCTTCAGATCCATCTTGTACATCCTCCACCTACATCAATAACAACACAAAAGAAAAATCAGAAAGAGGAAAAGGAAGATGAAGGACTTAAGCTGCAAGAAATAAATCGTATTTTTTATCACTCTAAAGTTTAAAATTTGACAACACTATTTTAACACAGCATTCTCTTACCTATGCTATATAATTTGTAGACTTTTTATCCTAAAAGATTAGCTTTATGTACTAGTTTTAGAAATTACTATAATTGTAAGATGAATCTTACCAGAAGATACTCTTGTGATGTCTAACAGTATATCTTTAGGATTGGAAATTCACTGAACTTCTTGGATGTGCTAACTCCTTTTCTTCTATTTCTTTTTGTACATTTTAAAATAATAGGCCACTTATTTTTATTTTTGTTTTATACATTCAAAAGATATAATGCCACAACTTGATACATGTATAGTGTGCAATAATAAATTTAGTAATCTACACAAGTGTGTGTAGCTTTCTTACCTATGCTGTTGTTATTTATATATAAATATATTATACATGATAAATGTATCTTAAAAATTATTAGAATATATATTTTTAATTTTCACATGCTTTCCCCATCATATTAAATAATGTACCTTTAACACGAAGAAGCATAAGGTATTTGAATATTCATTTGTCCATTCAAATCATTTTGTAATATTGATTAATGACAAGTTATTGACATCTAAAAAACCCTCAGAAAGATAAGATTGATAGGTGAGTAGATAACTGAAGATGATATTTGTTGCTAAGTCACAATGTGAGTTTTTAGCACATAGCAAAAAGCAAGTTCTAATAATGGAAAGACACGGTCATTATTTACTTATTTGCCTCACTGCATACTTGTTTTTTCACATGGACAATTTCCATACATGGATACAGTATAATGAGGCCCACTAAACTCTACTTGTAAAAGGGGATATGGTGGAGAGGTGAATTTGTTCCAACTACTTTGTGCATGTAAATTTATTTTTTCTTCATTGGGCCTAGTGAGACATGCCTATGGTTCCTGCTATTCAGGAAGTGACTATAGCAGTTTGAGGCCAAACTGGGAAAAAAATTGTACAAGACCCTATAACTGAAAAACAAATCAATAGAACTGGGCTTTTGACCAATGTTCAAGTAATAGTTTATGTAACCAGTATGAGGTGATAGTGCTGTAAAAGTTTCTTGGAAAAAGACTAAACACAAATTACTCACCTTAGCACCATTATCTTATTACTAGGAATAAGAACATGACTCAGGTGGTAGAGCACCTATCTAAAAAATAAACATGTTATTTATATTATATTAGATTATACCTATGTGATGAAAATGTTCACAAGTAAGAGTTTGTAAGTGTATGAGAAGTTGTACACTTTTCAACAATCCTTTTGTAAGCACAGAAGCAAAGTGTCTGGACAGAATTAATAGAGATTACAAAGGATTGTTTTTATTTCCAATTTTCTAAGTAATGTAAATCTACTGAAACTAATTTAATTTTTTCTCTTCTTTTATGTTTATACTACTTTTAAGTAGTATAATGGTCAGTCAGAAACATAATGATCACCTTCTGCAGTTCTATTCGTAGTACACATCTTATTAGTACAGGGGGTAATTCGGACCAACCTGTGGAGGTTTTGAATATCAATGGGCCTGCTGTCATTGACTCACCTAAGACAAGCTGAGGCAGTTATATCCTCTGTTGTAAGCCCTTAGAATATTGAAGAGCACTATAAAAGATCATTGTATATATCAGCCACATAGTATTGATGTCATTTTCCAGAAGCAGTATTCATTTTTATTTATAAATGTATGCAATTTTGTCTTAGCAGTGACATTTGCAGAATGATTATGTAATTAATAACTAGTAGCAGTTCTGAGCTAAGTGCTTCTATACATTAGCTCTTTGAATGCTCCTACACACTTCATGGGTTAGCTTATCTATTTTAACATTGTCTAATTGTTTTTAGGGAAGGAACTTGGAGGTTTTCAGTAATGTAAGAGGTTAGACACTTCTAGGTAAGGTGGGCCTGGGGTTTAAATGTCAAACATTTACACCAAAGCCTTACTGTATAGCTTACTATACATATGGCATTTTATGTTGGAAAACACAACTTCAATCACTTCTGATGTGAACATGAGGCATCAGTTCTGTCTAGACAGCATTAAAACATACATTTCTTGCCTTAATAAAATGGTGCCTTGAAAGAGACCAAACAGAAATTATAGTTGTCAGCACATTTATGGTGGAAAATAAACAACCTAAGCAATGTTTTCTTACCTGTGCTGGATAAAAAACTGAGTATTGTTGGACAGGGAAAAGGCTAAGAAAACCCACTCTGGATGGAAACTATCTGGTTAGGAAATTTGATTTATGGCAAGTATAAAAAAGTGCTGAAGCGGATGTTGCTACTTGTCATTGGAAGCTAATGTTGAAAAATATCTTCTGAATTTCATGGTTTTCTTTATTGAAGGCTATAAATGAAGAAATGAAAGCCTCTAGATGAAGAATTCACCTTAATAATATGGTTAGACTTTCAACAGGAAAACAGATCAGTAAGTATTGGTTTCAGATACAATTATCTGCATACATCCTTCTTTAAGAGCTAGCAAGCCAGACACTGTGACACTGTTGAAAGTATAATTAAGGATAGTGACCTTGTGAATGGAATATTAAGATGTTAGAGATGTAAAGGCCTTAATATAATTTCAAATGCCTTTATTTACATATATGGAAGTTAAAGCCTATCAATTTATGCTCCATATATGCTCCACAGATAGTTATATCAAGGCTAAAACTGATATATGAGTAACCTTCTCTATTAAATATCACTTGCACTAAACCATCCATAGAAGTTAGAATACTGTATTTAGAAAGCTCCTAATTTCAAGTTGAGTGCTTCCCTATTATGGTAGTAAGTCATACCATGCTTGCAAAGCATATCTTCAGTTGATCCTCTACTTTTGAAATTTTCTGTTAGTTCAAAGAGTACTATTCTTCACACATGTACACACACACACACACACACACGCATGCACACACACACACACACACACACACACACACACACACCTTAACACTTCCCCTAGGAATCATACAGTACTATGAACTAGCAGATATTAGAGGGACCATGCTGGTTATGACTCTGTGAGACAGGCTGGATAGGAAAAAAAAAAAAACTATGAAGACCCAGAAGCCCTTACCTCATTTTGTGAAGGAAAGTAGTCCAACTAATTTTTGAAGTATAGAACGACAGCTCTTCTATTGTTGTATATTTCAAAGAATAATTCCAATTGTCAACATTAAATATCCCAATACTTAAATATTGAAAAGTTAATTTTAAAGGTCACTGAAGAGGCTTTATACATAAAAATACTGTATGTCAGTTCCATCTCAGAAAAAGAATGGCAACCATTTGTAAGGAAATATAAAGACCTGGAAAAAATGATGCTAAGTGAAGTAAGCCATATCCAAAGAAACATAGGTTGTATGGTTTTCCTCATTTTTAGTAATTAGAATGTACCTATAAGTCCACAAATAAACACAATGGATGATAAAAGACAAGCAATTACACTTGGACATGATAAATTAAACAAGTCTCTGAAGAGTCACAAAGTGATACCAAAGGAGGATATTCTTAGGAGAGGATCACAATACATAGCTGAATACCTATGTTCATATGATATTGATAGAAATGGGCTCCAAGAAATGGAAACGAGGTTTTTTTTTATTTTACTTTTTGTAATTATTTTTTGTTTTATTCTCTTTTGTCACTGTTTTTGATTTCTGTACCTTTTGTCTTGTATGTAAGATTATCTGTTTGGGAGAGAATAAGGGGAAGCGCAGAAATCGTGAGACAAAGGGTGAACTAATTCACTAATTCAGTGATACTAGATAACTGAACTATACAACTTAAGGTGAGGTTCTGAAGGAAAACATTTGGGAGAAAATGAGGGAAGAGGTGAAATAGTCAAAAAGAAATGACTCATTACCTGAGCTGTGTAACTATAAACACTGTGGAAATCACCTTTACAATAAAAATAAATTTAATGGGTCCACCTTAACCCTATTTAAACGATTTGTTTTTTCCCTTCCCCTCCACAAATTATACTGATATCAAATACAGTGAAAGCAGGGGTTATACCGTGAGGGAGGGACATACAAAGCAACAAAGAAATAATCTTATAAATGTGTTAGAAACAATCACATGAAAGAAAAAAACATTTGAATACATATCTTAGGGTTCATTTCCCTAACATCAGCTTATCTGACCTTTTCTGCTTGACTCAGACATATACTAGTTATCGCAAATAAG
>NW_012267327.1:4710384-4714088 GCF_000151885.1 Dipodomys ordii
AAGTGGTTGAACAAGTTTACACTCCCACCAACAATGCAGTAGGGTTCCCTTCTGTCCACATCCCCTCCAGCATCTGTTATTATTAGAGTTCTTGAGTATAACCATTCTAACTGGGGTGAAGCGGTATCTCAATGTTTTGATTTGCATTTCTTTTATGGCTAGGGAAGTTGACAATTTCTTCATGTGTCTAAAAGATTTTTAATAAGGTTTTTTATTGTGAAAATATTGTACAGCGGGGTTACAGTTACATGAGCAAGGTAATTTCTGGATAATATCTTATCCAACATTGTTGCCTCCTCCTCTGTTTTTCCCCTACCATCTCTTCCCTCCCACCTCCAGAACGACACCCCCCTTCTCCCTGCATCTAAATTGTAAAGTTTGTTTTTCAACATAGTGCCTTGTACATCTCAGTGTTACAATGGGTCAACCTGTATACCTATTTAAACATTTTGTTTTTTTCCCTTCCCCTCTCCCAATTATATCGACATCAAATACAGTGAAAACAGGGGTTATACCGTGGGGGAGGAACATACAAAGCAACAAAAAGAAATCACATGGTACCTTATAAATACGTTAGAAACAATAGCAAGCAAGAAAAAAACCACTTGTGTCACTACCTTAGGGTTCATTTGCTTAACTTCATCTTATTACCTTCCAGGACCTTCCAGATTGAAATTCTTTAAAACTGGCATTCCCTTGAATCAAGTTCCAGGTATAAATTGTTTGACAGTGTGCAACAGGCCACTGATTACCAGTATTCAGTCAGCAGAGAATCACCCTAGCCTACAGCCCTTACTCCCTCAGTAGCTTCCACATCACAACACTCCCTAGACATATCCTGATTCTACTGTGACAAATTTGGGAAATGTTTTGAATCAATTTACCATTCCAAAAAAACCACTCAAACACCTAGAAAGTAGAAATATTCATGTTTTGATTTTATTTTATGGACTCGAGAGTTTATTCATTATTAAATTAATTTTAGCAGAACAGTTTTATAGAAGAGTTCCAGGCCAAAGAAGGTATACCATTATGTATAATCTGTCAACACTCCAATCCAAGAATAAAATTCCAAGTAAGGCTGTTTTAACTTCTTCCTATACATTATATTAGGGAGTACTTTTCCTTTTTATTTTTGTTTACTTAGCTTAATATGCCCAGGTTCATCCAGTGTTGTCATACATGGAAAAGTTTTGTTCTTTTTTAAGAAAATATTCGTGGTAATTTTATTCAAGTAAGAAAATGTATATCAACAGTAGACTAGACAGCAAATTGTAGTATAGCCACTCAATTATATTAGTACACTTCAACAATATTCATGCAACAAATAGATATATTGTTGAATGAGATTTGGGAAAAATAATTCATAGAGATAGCAAAAATTGAAGAGGATTGATTTTGCCAATAGACATTTGGCATTTTATGTCTTCTATTACAGATTCTCTTAATCAAACTATCTTGTTGACTGCTAGAGATGAGTGATTTTGTTGTTGGTGTGCATTTTGATTTGTCTTTAGGTACTAGCAGTGTATAAAATTGGTTTCTTCATAAAATTTTTATCTTTAACTGTTGTACAAAAGAATTGCCTTTCACAAATTGTGAATACAAAGCCACCTTAAATTGTGACTCCTTTCAACATCCTTCCCCAGCCCCCTTCCCTCACTCTTTGTAGTTTTGTAAGATATTCATTGGATTCTTGTCTGCATTCTCCCCTGTTTCTCCTCTTCATTTGTCCACCCTTTCTCCTTGACTCCACCCCACCCTTTCAAGTATAATTTTTTTCAAATTTGACTTTGCCTTTCTAAAGAGTTACACTATTTGAATTCTCCTTTGAATCTACCATATTTCAGTTAACACATTTGTATATTGAATATAATTATTTATAAATTTATAATATTTTATTCTTTCTTGGCAAGTCCTAGGGCTTGAACTCAGGCCCTGGACACTCTCCCTGAGCTGCTTTTGCTCAAGACTAGTACTATACCACTTGAGCTACAGCAGCACTTCTGGCATTTTCTTTTTATGCAGTACTAGGAATTGAACCCAGGGCTTCATGCGTGAGTGGCAAGCACTCTATCACTAAGCCACATTACCAGACAATTTTATTCTTTTTAAAGGCTGATTGTGTGTGTGTGTGTGTGTGTGTGTGTGTGCGTGTGTGTGTACATTTTAACCTATTCATCTCTTGATGGACATTTGGATTACTCCTAAAACTTAGCTAGTGAGAATAATGCTACAGTGAACTAAAGTAGAATGAAGTCATAATAATTCATTTTTGAAATCCTTTTATTATAATACACAGTCAAGAGAAAGTCAAGGAAAAAATGTGTATGTGAACGGTAAAATCAAACTCTTATTTGTAAAATATCTACTTTACAAACTAACTTCAAAATTATATTTGGTGTTATGGGTTATTTCACAGTTAAAATAATTTATTTCATTATACATAGGAACATGGGAATATTTGATGGAAATATATTTTCATGAAAAGTCAAGTATAAATATTTTTATTATAAACAAAGCAGTACACTGTAAATATCAATTTAGATACATGGTTTATAAAACATCTAAATTTTATTGGCAGTTCTTTTTGTCTGTGTTACTCATAAATAAAAACTTTGATAAGTAAAACAAAACATGGCAATGAAATGCCAATAAAATATTTGAATTTCTCTCTCAAAACCTTTGAAAGGTTAGATGAGTGATCTTTAATATCTTTTGACTTAAAAATGCAAATGATTAATTTGTACTTTCCAATACCTTTTACTGTGGAATAGAGCAATTCATTTTTGACCCTGTCCAAGTCTATCTACCATGTATTTTTTAAAAGCTGAATGAGGATTCACATAAATACTTATGACACCTTAGGCCTAACACTACTGGCTCATTCTTGTAATCCTAGCTACCAAGAGGCTGAAATCTGAGGACACCAATTAGAAACCAGCCCAGGCAAAACAGTCATGAGATTCTTTTTTTTTTTTTTGCAAAGATGATATTCAGAGGGGCTACAGTTACAGTTATATAAGTGAGTTAATGAGCACATTTCTTGTTGAACAGTGTTACCCCCTCCCTCATTTTCTCCCACTTTCTAATCCCCCCAACCCCCACCTCGCTTCTCCCCCAAGTTGCAAAGTTCATTTCCAACTAAGGGTGTTGTGCTTATGGCTGTTGCATTGGTTCACCCTTTGTCCTCTGTTATCTCTAACAATCAGAAGGCTGAAAGTGAAAGTGTGGCTCAAGTGATAAAGTTCTAGCCCTGAGAATAAAATCTCAGGGACAGTGCCCAGGTCCTGAGTTTAAGCCCCAGGACACACACATACACACACACACACACACACACACACAAACACCTACAACCCCTCCCACACACACCAATATAAAGAGAAATCATTACCTGTGTCATTAATATAATTAAGCTTTGAGACATCAGGGGTGATCTGAATTATGCTTAAATCTGCCCATTGAAAATGCAGGGAATCAGATTCTTTTTTTTAATTTAATTTAATTTTAATTGTGAACATACTGTACAGAGGGGTTACAATTGCATGGGCAGGATAATGCATACATTTCTTACCAAGCCTTGCAGCCTCCTCCTTTGTTTACCCTTCACATCACTTCCCAGCCTCCCCCCGCCCCCCCACCCCCCCAATCCCAATCATTCTCCTTACCCCCCCTTCCCCCCCTCGCACCTACGTTGTAAAGCT
>NW_012267327.1:4715132-4735615 GCF_000151885.1 Dipodomys ordii
TTTCTTTGATTTGTTGTGTTTCTGGGTCTCTATTCAGAAAATTTCAGCCTGAACCAAGGAGACCTAGGGTTTCTCCTATTCCATCCTGTAATGTTTTCAGAGTGTCTGCTTTGACTTCAAGGTCTTTGATCCATTTGGAGTTGGGGAATCAGTTTCTTAATTTCTGCAGTTCCCTTGAACCATTCTGCCCCCCAACACACATTTTTTTTGTTCTTCCTTACTAAAACTTACAGGGTCTAGTTCCCTCAACTGTAACCAAAATTTGTGAGCAATTTTACCTTTCATACCCTTGCTTTCTCCTTTTGCTGGATTCTGATTTTTATTAGCTGTCCTGTATATGTGTCCTTTGTTCTGTATTATTTCAGAATCTCTAAGAAGTAGTATGTGACTAAAATATGATACATTAGTCTGCCACTAACAAGCCACTCTAATGTGGCTGAAGATGTTTGGTCTTTTACAAACTTCTCTTGCTTCAGATACATCTATTTGTTCAATTCAATTTCAACATGGCACTGCACTTTCCATTTCATAGTCATCATGATCTAAAGTGCTTCTCTACACCATCACTGCACTTCATTACTCCTCATAGAACACGAAGCGAGCACCAGTCATTTGTTTCAGATTTTCTAAGAATAAGTTTGATTTTCATTCCCAAACCTCTATCTAAATACTACTAAAGCACACCAATGTATTCTGCTATCGTTCTATTCATTCACATAGCTCTGAACTACATTCTCTTAGAGAACCTGGGTTAATAAACCTTTGAAGCCAATCATGTCTACTTGACTCCTTCCATGTTATCTCTCAACTTTTCATCACAGCAAATTCAAAACTCATAGACCTAATGGCTATTTGGCCCATGTCTGTAAAGCTACAGTTGCTCAGGCTTACATAGTCTTGAAAAAGAATTTAAAAGCAAACAATAGGATGATAGTTAACTCACTGTTTTCTTTTCTCTTTCAAAATGAAGAGGTACACTTAAGGTACATTTACCTGGCTTTTACTTATTAAAAAAAAACTTGTTAAGAGATCTCTATTTCACACTACCATCCCCTCTATAACTACTTATAATATGTCAGTGAGTAAGACAGGTAGGATTTCAGCCCTTCTGGAGATCATTGTCTAAAATGGAAGGCAAATACATGTTTATATTAGAATATGCCTATAAATCTAAAATTAAACATAATGGATGGCTAAAGGCAAAAAATTATACTTGGACATGATAAATTCAACAGGACTCTAAACATTCACACAATGAAACCTAAGGAAGATATTTTTAAGAAGATCACCAAAGTACAATAGCTATGTGTACACTGATCATATAAAATGATGTTTGTCAAAATGAACTCCATGAAATGGAAACCAGAAGGTTTTTTACTATTTTGCTTTTGGATTTTTTTCTCTTTTATCTCAATTTTTAATTATGTACCTTTTGTCTTATATATAAGTTTATCTGTTTGGGGAAACACAGAAATGTAGAGACAGAGGGTGAATAAATGCAGCAGTGATACTCCTTAGATATTGTTGAAAATGTACTATACAACTTTTGTAGGAAGGTGGTGGAGAAGGAAAAAATGTTGAAAAAACGGTGAGAAAAAAGGGAAAAGTGACACACTTCAAACAAGGAATGTACTCGCTGCCTGATTTATGTAACTGTAATCCCAATGTACACTCCCTTTACAATAAAGAAGTATATATACATGCAAATATATTTGTAAGAGTTGATGGAAAAAGTGGTAAATAGATATGTAAACTCAGAAGGACAGAAAATGGATAAAGAGATATTTGTTGGCAAGGTGAAGTCTTTCTTGGTGAGAATATGTAGTACCCAGATGCCAGAGAAGGCTCTCAGAACAAGTGAAAGAACATGGGTTAAGAGTTCTACGGTAGGAAAAAGCACCATATATTTTTGGCCTAAGTGAAATCCAGGGTAGACTGAGTACTGAAAATGAGAGGAAATTCAGTATGAGAGGGACTTGGTTAAGGGATACAGTTTATGACAGAAAGGCACACTAAGACCAAATAAAGGATACTGGTTTTATTGCCGAAAACTTTTTTAAAAGGCTCCATTCCATGTAAGATAAGCAGAGGTGAGAAAAGAGGGAAGTCAGGGATGCCAATTTGGAGGTCACTTCAGTGATCCCCAGACAGGGATGATACTGGCTAGATGGCTGAAGTCCCAGTGAACAGTTCAGAATTTAACCCAGTCAATAGATACACAAGTATTAGTTAGAGAAAGGATGATTGACAGAAAATGTCTTCAGTGATTAGACTATCATGACATTATTAATGATCGAGGCTGGGGAGGGGGTAACAAGTTAGACAAGAAATGTACTCACATCAATCACTTTGGAAAGTAGTATGGAGGTTCCTCAAAAGACTCCACATAGAGTTCCCCTATGACCCAGCAATCCCACTTTTGGGCATTTACCCAAATGTTTACAAACAAGACCACACTAAAGCTATCAGCACAACTATGTTTATTGCAGCATTATTTACTATAGCTAAGATATGGAACCAACCCAGATGTCCCTCAGTGGATGAATGGATCAAGAAAATGTGCTATATATACACAATGGAATTCTCTGCCTCCATCAGAAAGAATGACATTGCCCCATTTGTTAGGAAATGGAAAGACTTGGAAAAAAATTATATTAAGTGAAGTAAGCCAGGCCCAAAGAAACATAGGTCCCATGGTTTCCCTTATTTGCAATATCTAGTATATGTATGAGTCAAGCAGAAAAGGTCAGATAAGGTGATGTTAGGAAAATGAACCCTAAGATATGTATTCAAATGTTTTTTTTCTTTCATGCATTTGTTTCTAACGCATTTATAAGATTATTTCTTTGTTGCTTTGTATGTCCCTCCCCCACAGTATAACCCCTGCTTTCACTGTATTTAATGTTGGTATAATTTGTGGAGTGGCAGGGGAAAAACAAGTCATTTAAATAAGGATACAGGTGGACCCGTTGCAACAATGAGAAGTACAAGTTGTCATGTCAAAAACGAACTTTACAACTTTGGTGCGGGGTGGGGGGGGAGGATTTGGTGGGGGGGACGGGTGAGGCTGGGAAGAGATGGGAAGGGGAAACAAAGGAGGAGGCTACAATGCTTGATAAGAAATGTACTCATTATTTGCCCATGTAATTGTAATCCCTCTGTACAGTATTTTCACAATAAAAAATAAATAAAAATTAAAAAAAAAGAAATGTACTCACATAGGACCAATGGTTTCCCTTATTTGCAGTAACTACTATATGTTTGAGACAAGCAGAAAAGGTCCAATAAGATGATGTTAAGCGAAATGAACCCCAAGATAAGGACACAAGTGGTTTTTTTTTCTTTCTTGCTATTGTTTCTAATGTATTTATAAGGCATCATGTGATTTTTTTTGTTGCTTTGTATGTCCCTCCCCCACAGTATAACCCCTGTTTTCACTGTATTTGATGTTGGAATAATTTGGGGAGGGGAAGGGAAAAAACAAATCGCTTAAATAGGGATACAAGTTGACCCATTACAATAATGAGATGTACAAGATGCTATGTTAAAAATGAGCTTTATAATTTAGGTACGGGGTGGGGGGAGGTGTAGTTGTGGAGATGGGAGGGGGAAGAGATTGTAGGGGAAAAACAAAGGAGGAAGCAACAATGCTTGATAAGAAATGTACTCATTACCTTGCTCATGTGATTGTAACCTTTCTGTACAGTATTTTCACAATAAAAAATTTATTTTAAAAAAGGAAATGTACTTACTACCTTACATATGTAATTGTAACCCCTCTGTATATCACCTTGACAATACAATTTGAAAAAAAATCATGAAAGATGCCAAGCTTGTGGTGGGAGAAACAGTTCAGATTAGAGCATGCTTCTTTTTGTATGTGAGAAAATTAGTGTTGAGAAGCAACAGTATAAGGGGATAGGAAGAGGCAATGAGACAAGAAAAGAAACTTAGAAGGTCAATGTAGCAGTTGCAAGTTAGAATCTTGGGCAAAGAACACTGCTGGGTAGGGAATGTGGAATCTGAAGAAAAGAAGATTAAGGAAGGAGAAGGTATGTTAGCAGAAGCTGGTAACATGGAGAAAGGAATAGGAGGAAAGCTATGGAGTTATCAAATACAAGGAAATAAACTATTTCTTGCAAAGGGGACAACTGAGCATAATAATAATGCTCAGCTTTCAAGTACTAGAGAAACATAGGGTAGATCTGGGAGGAGGGAGTGGAGAGGCAGAAGACGGTGGCTATAACTACAATTGAAGTAACAAGGTTGACAAGAAGTGTACTCACTACCTTACTATGTAACTGAAACCCCTCTGTACATCACCTTGACAACAAAAAAGATTAAAAAAATAAAACAAAAGAGAAACATAGTCACTGGTAGGCCAAATTAGGCACTTGTGAATGCAATTAGTTTGAAGATAAATGAATAATGGGCAGTTATAGGTAGTTAGGAAAAACAAGAGTCTGAATGCTGGAAGGGACACTGGGAAAAGATGAGAGCAGTATCCAAAGTTCCTAATCTGCTTGCCTAGAAAATGTAAGAAGAAAAGGAATTGGAGTGTTTGGAAAGCATTCCACTGAGAGAGTGTACCGGGTTCCAAACCACTGTCAGCACCTATGTCACCCTCTGTAGTCATGGAAACTTTTTATTTTCCTTTTAGGTCAATCCTTGATAATATCAGTGTTGGAAAAATTGAACTACCACACATTTCATCATATAATTGTAACATGTAACGTCTTAGAACAAAAACTTGGCCTCACGTTTTGGCATGGTGCTTTAGGTTAGTGTATCCAATACATAGATAATAAAGGCTTGGAATATAAACATAATAACTGCGCATATGTTTTCAGTTAAAATAAAATTTTAGGCTTTTTAGTGATGTGAACTGTCTAGAGAGTTATAGCTGAATCTTATTTTGTCAGTGCTTTTGAAGCCACAAAATGATTTTCTATGTAAAGAACTGATTAATATAGATGACTTCTGTCTTCTGATGGCCTTGTAAAATATTTCCTGTAAACTGTGCTTTCGTTGGATTTATTTCATCTTTTCATGTTTGCTAATAAGACATCTCTTTGGCTGGGAATAGTTTCTGGCTCATCCAAGTTAAGTTCACCTGCTGTGCTGCTGTAGACTCCGGGTGAGCCTTGTCATTCAGTTCTCATCAGCAGAATATGACATGCAGGACATGAGCTCAATGGGCAGAGTGGCAAAGCCAGTGGAGGGAAGAGCTATGGGGTTTATAGCAGTGGTAGCATGAGTTGTACTTCCTGAGCATCTGTATGACATGCCAAATTAAATATTTCCATTCCCTTGACGATTAGCATTGTCATCACTCTTCTGAACACTCCAAATACTTTGTGATATGGTAGATGGCAAAAAGGACTCCACTTTTATATTGATCACATTTTGAAAATGTGGTAAGTATATCAGACTATTGGGTTCAAAGGATATTACCGATTGGACGGCTAAGTTAGTGATAAACCATGGACAAATAGAATATGTTTTGCTACTACAATTAAAAACGAACTTGGTAAGGGAAATAATAAAATGCTAAAACAAGGATACAGGTTGATCCATTGTAACAATGAGATGTACAAGACACTGTGTTGAAAACAAACTTTATAATATCTTGGGGTGGGGAGGGATGAGTTGGGGAGGTGGGGAGGGAAGGGATGGTAGGGAACAAACAAAGGAGGGGGTAACAAGGCTCAAGAGGAAATGTACTCATTACTTTACTTATGTAACTGTAACTCCTCTGTACAGTATCTTTACAATAAAAGATATATTTAAAAAAACGAACTTGGCATTATAATGCCACCTCTATGAACATTCTTTCTCAAACAGTCTAACAGGATCTCAAGTCCATGTCAGTAAATCCATGAAAGGCTCTACTCTGAGAAGATCTCTTAGAGGAGATGAGCCACTTTGGAGGTATAAACAATCTGATATGGAATCCAAGGAAGGAAACAAAGCAAAAATACTTAAGAAACAGTCCACAGGAAAATAGTTCCATCTTTTATGAAATGCAGAAAGCCGGATTTTTCAAATTTTCAATGACAAATCATTTTCCTTTTTGAATACCCACAGTTGGAAGAAATCAATTCTGAGAGTACTTAAAAAGACAAAATACTTGTGCAGAAAGTATCATCTAAGTTGAATTTCAGGCTGTATTGATCCAACTGATACATATTCCAAGTAAACTAGTGCCAGTTCTGTATCTAGGGCCAAAGCATGGATGGGATTTTATTTTATTTTTTTTGACCTTTCTATTGTGAAAATACTGTGCAGAGGGCTTACAATTACATGGGCAAGATAATGAGTACATGGGATTTTTTTTTCTTATGGATATAATCAGAGTTGGAGGAACTGAAACAATAAGTGCTTCCTAGTATAAGCTAGGTAGTTGATCTGTGAGCAAAAGAATACTAGATTATAAGCAAGCCAAAGTTATGAATCAGGGCTAGGAATGTGGTTTACTAGTAGAATTCTTGCCTCATATGCATGAAGCCCTAGGTTCGAGTCCTCAGTACCACATACACAGAAAAGGCTAGAACCGGCACTGTGGCTCAAGTGGTAGAGTGCTAGCCTTGAGCAAAAGAGGCTCAGGGATAGTGCTCAGGCCCAGAGTTCAATTCCCAAGGGTGACCAAAACAAAATCAAAGGGGGAGAAGGTAACTAGTCAATAACTTAAAAAATATAATTGAAAATCATCTGAATCCCAGCCAATTAGAAAATGACATTTAATAAAGATTTGAAGATTTGAAGAAGGTAAGGGGGCTAACAGGGGAGTATCTGAGAAAATAACATTCCAGGGAGAGTGATGGTCAGTGTGTGCCCTGCGACAAATATTTCTCCACATGAGGTGTCCTGTGCTTTTGTGTTGTATTGGTCTAAAAACAATAGAGCATATGCACAGGACCACAACTTATTGACTCTTATTCCTGACATATTGCCCAGAGTACTTTATTCATCTATGTCTAGTCTGTTGATATCCCTCCCAAGAGACTTTGAAATCTCTCTTTGTAAAACTCAAGATTAATATTCCTGGGATTATTAAGATTCCTGGGAATCTACTGGCATCCAATTGAAGGTCCACAACAACTTGCCACACATTGCTTTTGAGAACACAATGTGTGCAGATGGATACATTCAATCAGTATGAGTGTTAGGCAGAATAAAGATTCCTCCCCTCAAAAATGTGTGTGTGTGTGTGTGTGTGTGTGTGTGTGTGTGTGTATGTGTGTGTGTACTTGCCAGGAACCTATGAATATTTTCTCTTACTTGGCAAAGGAGACTTTGTGCTTAATTCTGCTGAGGATTTTTAAATGTAGAGATTATGTCAGGTTATTTTTGTGGGCTAAATATAAAGGTGCTTGCGAAAGAACTGCTGGAGAGTCCCTCATGGTGTCTTTATAAGACAGTGATTTGTTCAAGGATGTGTGATCTACAGTCTTCATATTTCAATAGATAACAATACATCCCACAATGAATATACAAACCAGAGCCCAAATATTCTCAAAATATTCTGCACAATTCCAGAACTATATTGGACTTTGAAATAGAAATAGAAGTAGAAGAAATAGAAGAAACAGGAGAAATAGAAGAGTCTTTTCAACTCTGCCAATGCAGATTATAAACATCATCCTTGTGAAGGTAAAAGGAGAATGATGCAGTATGCAGAAGAAAAGAAGCAATAGTAACTCTTTGGCTTCCAATAAGCCATATGCAATTAAACTTACAAGTTTTTGAAAAGAGTCTAGGCCAGGGTGGAATTTCTCTGATTTCTTGTAGCTTTTGATGTGATGTAGCTATCAGGAGGGACAGTTTCCATGAATTCTATCCTTGTTCTCAGAAGGGCACCAAGAACATTTTGGTCTTTAATTCTCATCCACGTCTACACAGCTCAGAAGGTACCAGAAGAGTCCCAGGGACCCAGGTAGATTTCAAATGTACACTCCAGCTTTGAAGATAGGAGGTGTAAGGAGTCTCTATTCATTGGAAAAGACCAAGCAATGAATCCATCACCACTCAGTTTGGAATATAGGACTTCTGACCTCCATCGCTGTAAAAGAAAAAGTTGCTGTTTGGCTAAGACCCACATCATGTGGTAATTTGAGCAGACATCAGCAGTGGACCCATAGACAAATCAGAGCAGGAAACTATTAGCAAAGTTCAAAACAAAAGAAGTAAAACAGGAAAATGAGCAGTCCATATAACTAAACATGCACAGGGAATCCAAGTCTTACACAAGCAGGATGAAAGGCATAAGTACTGATTATTCAGTGATCATTTGAGTTGGACAACACATGTTATGAAAGTGGTCAGAATCATAATGAAGCAATTCCATTTGAAACTGCATCATAAATGTAGCCTAGAGTCCTTGTGAAAAAGATCTGACTTGTGTACCTATTACAAACACTACTATAAGGACTCTGGAAAACCAGTTGTATGATATCTCAGAAATGACAGGAAATGTGTGTGAGTTTTACGATGTTGATAAAACAAAGACAGGGTGCATCTTTAAGATAAAAAGCATATAGATATAATAAAATAAGGCCTATGATTCCATTCATAGGTGCAATAAAGAGTGTAGGTAAACCTCTCAAAGAAACATTTTACATTTATTCTAAGATTCTTAAGGATCAACCATCTATGGTAATTCCTATGTGCCATGAATTTTAAACATTGCTTTCTTTCTTTCTTTCTTCCTTTCTTTTCTTTCTTTCTTTCTTTCTTTCTTTCTTCTCTTTCTTTCATTTTTTCTCTTTCTTTCTTCTGATCTTTCAGTTTCTATCTTTGCCTGTCTCTCTCTCTCTCTCTTTTGCATGGTTTCTTGAAGCCAGAGCTTGGCTCTGTTCCTAAACGTCTTTTCTCAAGGCTAGAACTCTACTGCTTGAGCCATAGCTCCACTCACTTCTAGCTTTTTAGTGGTTTAATGGAAATAAGAGTCTCATGAACTTTCTTGCTCTGGCTGGCTTCAAAGTGAAATCCTCAGATCTCAGCCTTAGAATTAAAGGTATGAGCCATTGGTGCTCGATTGTACCTTTCTTAGACCTACCAATTCTTCACTTCAATCACATAAATTCAACTGAGGCATAATTTGTCTACTCTTTTAGAGAAGGAAGGGAGAGAGAAAGGGAGAAAAAGAGAGAAGGGGAGAGATTATTAAAATCCTTCATCTTTTCTATGATGAAACCAGCATTACTTCTGAATTGGAAATATTGGTAGCATTTTTCACAATTGCAAATTCTCCTTTAACAGACAATACTCAGACACAAACTTCTCTTGCTCAGAGAACCACTCCTGGAACAAGAGTCCGTATTAGTCAGAGTTCTCAGAAGAAAAAAAATAGAGAAGTGATAAGTATTTACTTAACAAAATTGGCTTGTGAAATAATGGAAGGTTGACAAATGCAAATTTTTATGGGGTAGGTCAACAGGCTAACAATTCAAGGAAGAGTTTCAATGTGAGTCTCCTGCCATCCTTCTCACCGAATTCCATTTTCCTTGGGAGACATAATCTTTGTTCTGGAGGGAAATCATTTTGTCACATTCAGCAAAGTCAAGTCTTTGTGTTAATAAACTTTTCCACTGATCAAATGAGGCTCACTCACATTGGTAAAAGCAATTTGCTTTTCTCAAAATCCACTGTTTTAAATGCTAATTTCATCACCAAACACCCTTACATAAACATCCATGATAACATCTGACAAAATAGTTGGGCAACTGACTTAACCAAGATGACACATGTAATTTTCTATTTAAACACAAAGATACTAAACTGGTTTTTTCAACAGAAGAAATCATAAGTAGAAATAAATTTCCTCTCTCTCTCTCTAACATACAAAGCCAGGCAATCAGTGACCCTGCATCTAAGCTCAGTTACTGCTGCAGTCTAACTGGAAGAGCCAAGAACCCACCTTTAACTATAGGGCTTCTGAGAATTGTGTTTGTAGACACATACTTTTTTTTTATTGTAAAGATACTATACAGAGGGTTACAGTTACATGAGTGAGGTAATGAGTACACTTCCTCTTGAACATTGTTAGCCCCTCCATTGTTTTCCCCCTACTATCCCCTCCCTCCCTCCCTTCCCCGAAGTTCTTTTTTTTTTTTTGATTGTGATTAAGTGATTACATAGTTTCTAAGTCACAAGTTCATTCTAACTTTCCTGGAGCAAATTGTCTATCACAGTCTGTAATATATAACAGTGTTCACATGTGATCAGCAGCGTGGGGATATTTAGTAGTGGTTCAACCAAATGAGCAGGAGTTCTTTGTTTCTTAAGTCCTGTTAGTTTTGTCGTATCACCTAACATTTTGGATTTATCATCCACTTATCAGGGAGACCATGTACCATTTGTCTCTTCGCTCTTTGCTTACCTCGCTCAAGATGATTCCTTCTAGCTCCATCCATTTCCCTGCAAATGCCATTATTTTGTCATTTCTAATGGCTGCATAATATTCCATTGTGTATAGATACCACAATTTTTGGATCCATTCATCTGTCGTGGGGCATCTGGGTTGTTTCCATATCCTAGCTATTGTGAACAGTGCTGCAATAAACATGGAGGTGCACGTGTCCTTGTATATTGGTTCCTGTTGTTCAGGGTAGATGCCTAGAAGTGGTATGACTGGGTTGTAAGGGAGGTCAATCTTTAGCTTTCTAAGGACCCTCCAGACTGCTTTCCAAAGTGGTTGTATAAGTGTACATTCCCACCAGCAGTGTAATAGGGTTCCTGTAGACACATACTTTCATGCCAAGCATTAATCTAATGATAGCAAACTTAGGCAGTAGGGATTTCTAATTTAAATTTCCACTTCACCTTTTCTGTCCAGCCTGTGCTATCTCTTGTACAGTACTTTTTCTTAAAAATAAACAGATGACACTGTTGAAACCCCTTGTGTTTCAGGAATTGTGACTCTTGATCTGCACTCAGACAATCACTGCCAGTGAAGCTAAGGGAGCTGGGCATCTATGTACGTTTCTGTCTGCTGAATGAGAAAGCGGTTCAGGATCCAAAGGTTGAGAAGCCATTGCTTTAGGAGGAAGCTTGCAGTAGCATTGCTAGTAAGTAAATAACTGGCCTGAGGAAACTATTGTTTTCTTTCACATACTTTCAACCTGAAACCATTATGAAGCTCACTCATCAGCTGAGTTAGAAGGTTAAAAGGGAAAAATGACTTAAGACAAAGTGAGACTAAGCTAGCATTTTCTGATATCCATTATAGTAGGGGTTACAACAACACGGCAGACAGGTCTGGAACAGGGATACTCATCTTTTTAATATCAGCAATACTAGCACAAAATAGAAAAGGGTTTTAAGTATGATTCAGAACCATAATGAGGAAAAGACATTGAAAGAATTAATACAAAGAACTACTTTTTGTGCATGTCATGTCCCTCACATTACATATATATATATATATATATATATATATTTGTGCATGCCTATATACCTAGTCTTTATGCATCCTGTTCTGAATTATCACTGGATTGTCAGAATTTACTGTAAATTCTTGTCCATAGATAGCTGCCAGGATAGGATGTTATGTAGGACCACACACACAAAGCACATCCATGGAGTTCCATGTCCATCCTCAGAACATAAACAGATGAACATGTCTTGATACATTTCCAGAATAGAAGAAAAACTTTCTTTGCGTGGGGGCAGAAGCCCACATACTTGATTGCACAATCAGATCTTCAGATGTGAAAACTGATTGTTGAATACTGATTGTTGAACCATGAATAGTAAACTGACCACTTTGTAAATATAAGACTTAAGAAGTGTGATGAACTAAGTTATGACCCTTCATCTAAAAATATGTATGTTGAAGTCTCAACATCCAGAAACTCAAGAATGCAACTGTATTTAGATATAGGACCCGTAAAGTAGTGGTCAAGATTAAATAAATCTATGAATCTATGATTTAAATAGAAATCCAGAGACACACAGCAAAAAGAGAAGGTGACATGAAGACACATTAAGAGATTGATCACCTGCAAAGTAAAGAGAACTGAAAACAGCCCTGCTAAGACATAGAACCATTATCATTCTCCTGAACCATGACAGAATATCTTCTTCTTATTTAGGAATTCCAGTTTGTGGTACATTGTTATGGAACTCCTAGGAAATTAATCTAACAAGAAGAAAGAAAGTGCAGAAATAACGACACAGTGAACACCCTAGTACAAAAATTGTAAATGATATTAGAATATTATAATTCAAATTCTTTCTCCTCTTCTCTTATTCTCTTCTTAGAGTTTTCAAGATTGTGATTTTAATATGACCAGTATGTATGATCAGGGATATAGTTTTTCATTTAACTTATTTCTCATAACAAACATTATGAAGTAGATGCAGAGTTATTGGACAAATGAAGAAACTGAATCTTGACAAAGTTAACAAATTTGGACAGTGGTCTATTTGACTCTATGTACTATTTTCAAAGGGGAGCTATATCGTGGTATGTGCAGTAGCACTAAATTAAACAATGGTTACATATAATATAGTCAATAATTTTATTTACCCTATGATAGTGTAGTAGACACAGGATACCTCTAAATATCTCCAGCCTTATTATGGTAGTAAAACATTTTACTAGTTTATAAACTACATTGTCCAGCACTCTATGAGTTTCAGAGGTACGCTTCATGGTATTTTGTGGGCTGTTGTGATAATACAATCTTCTAACAGAATGTTTTGTTTTACATACAGAGTTCCTGTTGAAAAATGTATTTCACTGACTTTTCAAGGAAACAAAAAGTTTAAGCCTATGGAACCAGATGATTTCTAAAAATGCCTTCCACTTGTAGCATGTATAAGTTTAACATGCCTCACATTTGCAATATGAATAAAATGTGGGGTTATTTTTTGCAGTTTAGCTATTGAACTAAAACATAAATAAATAAAGAACACAAGGCCGTAAGGATAGAATATGATCACATACCAAATAAATGACTAGTAAAGCAGTTCCCTGTTCAGCCCAGGGCCAATTTGGTATAGTGCTGAGAAGTATAGGAACTTCTTTCCACTTCAAATTCAGGTACTGAACTTTCGTAAGGAGAGGTTTAGAGCTCACTGTTCAGGAATTTAAAACTTAATAAATGTAGATACAGTGTATGATTTTTGAATAATTTAAATCCCTACCTTATTAAGAATAAAATTTTAAGTAGAGAAGGAAAGGAAAGATAACATTCAACCCTCTACAAGATAATAATGAAAGAAACAAAGTCAACTACTCTTTTTCATCCTATATCCCACTTCAAATGTAAAGTCATCTTTATGAAAAATATAGAGAGGACTCATTAGTAATCTTTACTTCACATTTTATGAGTAATTTGGATTTAGGATATATCTGATACCTTACAAACTAAAGTCCAGGTAGGAAAGGAGGTCAGGGCAGATTGAGGTAAATGATGAGTTTGTTACTAACAGAGGTGTTAAAGTGTAAGCCATTAGGCTTATTACCTACAAATTATTCCAGCCATAATCACTGGCAGTTTAGAATATTACATTATCCTACCCTGTTACCCAAGTAGTGGTTGAATCTGCAAAACGTACAGCATGATCTTGAGCAGAAGAGTGGTTACATGCTTTCTTGAAGCAGTCTGATCCTCCATGGAAACATTCCTCTCATGAAAGGTGAGAGGAAGAAATCCACAGAAAGAGGCTGGCCAACGTCAGCTGATCCTTTCCTTCAGTCTACTTGATGTTTCAATGGTGGTTGCATTCTATTATGTTTTATATGTAATACAAGTATGTTTACACATTATACATTTTCCCATATGTCAAACTGCTCTTTACACTTCTTTATTTTCCCATCTTTTTTCTTCAAGTCACAGACTAATAAATTTTTCAGTGAGTCACAACTAGGAACAAAGATAGATAGATAAGTAGATAGATGGATGGTTAGATGGATGGATGGATGGATGGATGGATGGATAGATAGATAATTTTCATTAAAGTGGAGAGGACTACATGAACCTTTTGTTGATCCAAACATTAGGAAAACTTGCTCTTAACTACTGTTTTTCAAAGCTTTTCCTGAACATGACTGCAATGAAGCCACCATCCATTTCATTCTTACATCCAAATAATGATTCAAGTTATCTTTCAACTAGGAAAAGCCTTTTCCCTCTTTCTTCAGCTGCTTATATAGGACTCCATTCATATCTACTTAGATGGGACAGCTGTAATGTTTCCTGGGTTGCAGGGATTACCTGGGTCCTTCCTTCCTACATGGCCATTACAGTATCATTCCGATTCTCTCTTAGGATGGATTGGTGCAGAGTCTATTTTTTTAAGATAGTTAAGCCTGGCTCAGAAATAGGGTTTCTGGTGGGTATTGCAGGCACACAATCACTTACTAATTGTGCCTCTCTAAAAATCCTGTGTTTAAGTCCTGGTGCCCTTTGTGAATATCTCTGGAGATGGCTATTTGGGAGTAATTAGGTCATCAGGGTAAGCCCTCTTGACAGGCTTAGTGCCCTTATTAGAGGGCAATGAGAGAGCAGTCTCCCGCACTTCATAGCCATTCAGGATCTGTGGAGCTGTGAACCTGGGAAGGATAGGCAAAAAGGCCTTCACAGCTGATGCTTGAATGTCTATCCTATGTAAAAGCCATGTTAAAGCTTAACTGTCATCATAAAATTATTACCATAGGGTACACTTAAGATGCGACAAGGTCATGAGGGTTACAAATTCATTAAACGAACTTGAACTATTCTAACGGGGATGTACCGGCTAGAATGGTAAATGCCCCCTTCGCTTATTTTCTTTCACCCATGCTTTCCCCTTTTGATGTTCTGCTTTGTAAGGAATGTTGTCCCCTGACACCTTTCTAGAGAATGCTAAGTAAAGGTGCCATCTTGGAAACAAACACATAGCCCATGCCAAGCATACAACTGCTAATACCTTGGTGAGGGACTTCTTAGTCTCCACAACTTAATTACATTTTTTCCACTTTTTATAAATTACTCAGACTCAGACATTTAATATCATTGCATGAAACAGATTAAGACACTCATATAAACTTCCCGCCTCCAAGCATCACAGCCCCTATTTCTTATCACCTGCCTTTCCACTACAGGAAATAAGGGCTATGTTATAAACCAGCGACATCGCCTTTTTTTCTCAGTAAGCCTTTGATTCCTCTTAATAATCCTAATTCTATTTATCATACTGCCTGGTATCAGTAGCACTTAGTATAGTAATTAACAGCCAGTTATTTTGTCCTTACCAACATGACTTGCTCAATATTTTTTTAGAAGCCTGATCATCATTCTAGCAAAATATTTGGTCAACGTATTGGCCAAGGTAACCTTTTCTGCTGGAATATTTTTGCACTGGAGAGTTCTTCAGCAGCTTCAGTATCTTCTTGTGTTAATCACTCACCACACCTCACCTGCCACTCAGTATACACATCCTTCCTTACCCTCTGAACCATGATCAGGATACTCCTACCTCCCAACTGCCCTTGTACTGTCATTGACCTCTTCCTAGGCCACTTGTGTTAGTTCACAGCTTCTTGGAAGCAGGCATCAAAACTGGATTTGGATATGCAAGAACATTAGAAGGGAAATGCCTGTCAGTGATGACATGAGCAAAAAGCGAAAGTGGCTATGATACCAGTTGCCATGCAAACACACAGGAGGCAAGATGGAACAAAATGGAATCTCACAACTTCCTCTTAGTGACAAAATTTGCCCACAAGAAGTGACCCACGTGTATAATGATGATCGAGCTCTGACACTATGTGCTGTTCTCAGTCACTGACTGGCACTAGCCTGAAGTAATAGAATCTTGCTGAATGGTGTTAATCCTGAAGTAGTATCAAAGATAATACGGCAATCAGATTGTCCATGCCAGCAGGTTCTTCTGAAGGTATATTATAGGATTTGTTCTCATGCACCAATCGCAACTTTAACCATCAACTTCATGAGTATTCTCAGAGTTAAAACGAAGCTCTAATATAAGATCAATAGTAGATTAAATTATAAGATGCAGTTAAATAAAATAGAAGAGTACCAGACTAGAGGTCAGGGAAATTGAGTTTTGGTTATTGTGATGTGTCACTTAGATTCTCCAAAACTCTAAGTTTCAAAAGCTGGTGAATAAGTAGGATAGAGTGAAAAAAATCTCTCATCAAATGGTACAAGAATGATGACTAAGGAAAAGACACTTCCGGGGGGGGATAGTGTCATGACATGTCAGATATGATTTCAAGGTTAAAAATCACATGCAATTACAATTTTCAGATTAGGACCCATGAGTCTAAGTTTACACGTGATAACTAAAATTTTGCTTTTGCCTTTCTGAGGAACCCATGTGGGTTTTGAAATTTTATTTTTGTTAAAAATTGTCAAGTTATAAAATGTACATACTTATGGGCTATGGTGTTGTTATGATTTATGAAGACAATATGACATGATTAAATGAAGCTAATTAAATATCCAGTCTTCCAAATATTTATTGTTTTGTGATAATAACGTTTGAGGTTTATTCCCTCAGTGGTTTTTACAATATAACAAACCCTATTTTTAACTATTGATGCAGCGGTGTAAGAAATACCAAAACAACTTGTATGTATTTGTCTTGGCTCCCTGACATTGTACCCTTTGGCCAATGGTGTGACATTAGGCCAACATCTCAGGCTCCACATTCAGGTGATCACTCTAAGGATCCCCATCACTCTCTGCTCCTGTGAGCTTCCTATTTTTAGATGCCAAATATACGTGCAAATATCCAGTATTGTTCTTTCTAGGCCCTCACTGTCCCACTGAGATAAATGCCCTTTAATACTTGTCACATGGTCACAAATGAAAATATTTCTTTATTATGAATTTGAAGCTTATTTGCCACATTTTTCTTATCCTTTTTTTGTGCCCATAGACACTAAAGAATTCCTTAACTTTGGGGCTGGGAAGGTGGCTCAGTGGTAGAGCGCTTGTCTTGCATGCATGAGGCCCTGGGTTCAATTCCTCAGCAACACATAAGCAAAAAGAAAAAAGCCGGAAGTGGCACTGTGGCTCAAGTGGTAGAGCGCTAGCCTTGAGCTGAAGAGCTGAGGGACAGCACCCAAGCCCAGAGTTCAGGCCCCACGACCAGACACCCCCCCCAAAAAAAAGAATTCCTTAACTTTGCCAACATGGATGGTGCTAATTTCAAATAGTTCCCATTTTTTTCTCACTTTTACAGTTTTTCCTACACCACATTTAACAGTGATATTTTTTGAACTCGCCTTTATCCGGCTATTCAAGGATTTTTCATGAAAACCAGTACTCTTTATGTTTGCAAGTAAAATTTAATCTGCAAATGTAATTCTTAAACAGCTTTGGAGACAATTCTTTGTCCTAAGTCATTGAGTATAAGTATTTTGACACAATACTAGTTAGCTTACAATCTGATTGATTTACTATACGTGTATTCATGGAGTAGACTGTAATTACATAAAGTAATTGCATGAAGAGAGATTAAGAAAACTTCTGCATGGGGCTGGGAAGGTGGCTCAGTGGTAGAGCGCTTGTCTTGCATGCCTGAAGCCCTGGGTTAGATTCCTCAACACCATATAAGCAAAAAGAAAAAAGCCAGAAGTGGTGCTGTGGCTCAAGTGGTAGAGCGCTAGCCTTGAGCTGAAGAGCTAAGGGACAGTATCCAGGCCCAGAGTTCAGGCCCCTCAACCGGACCAAAAAAAAAAAACTTCTGCATTTCTCAGTGGTATTATTAAAGGTTATAAATGCACAAATCTTTGTTGAAGTAATTGATGAGTTAATTAATGGTCATTAATCAAATGATTAATTCTTAAATCCTTAAATTGTGTAAAAGGTGTATTCTATATATCTTTACATTGTGATTGGCTTTTATTACCTCTATATCAAGAAATGTTTCTATATAGATTAATTTTAGCATCATTTCCTTACCAAAATTCTAATCTTCACTGGGTATTTTCAGGGAAATCATTGTTTCCAAAAAGTCATTATAGAAAGACACTCATCTTTCTCTTCCCATGGCTCTCCAGTGATATTCTAGGCTTTGTAATACTAACTCCTAATTTTTCTGTTTTAGTCATGTACCCCAGACCCAGATCCTAAATGCCCTGAAGCAGTTTTTCCAAATGAGTTACGAATCCTGCAGGATTCAGGACCACTTAACTTCTAAGCAAACGTGAGATGAAATTGGTATGTTTAGATGTATACAGCTTAGTCATTAACATTTACCCAGAAATTTGAAAAGGAGAATATACTAAGAAAAATCAACCAACAAGTGGAAGTAGTGTTATTCCATCCAACATTATCAAGTCCCCTTTTCTATTTCACATAACTGGCTACTTGTTCTCATTTCCTTTTTTCGTAAGATCAAAACCAAGCACAACACCATTTAATAGGGAAGAGGATTATTTCCATTAAATAAACAGTCTTTAAGTTTAGTGCAACAAATATTTGCTGGCCTTCACCCTGGGTAGACATTATGAAAAGCAAAAAAAAAAAATGCATAAAGTAGACTTCTTGCCTGAATGCAGCAGACAGTAAATTGATATTCTTAGGAGCACTGGTGTTATATCTTCAGAGTCTTTGTAGAATTCAGTCTTGTATCTACCCAGCCCTTGTCTCTTATAATGATGATATTGTTGTTGTTCCCTTTTAATTAGAATACACATTCTTAGTGATCCTTGGAACTTTCTCTAAAATACTCTTGTGAACTTTTTCCACTTCTTGAATTCTTTCTTCATGTATTGCATTTTCTTTCTTATTTGAATTCTTTTTGAATTTTTTTTGCAATTTACTCAGACGATTCCATTTATTTTATTTTCATTGATCAATCTTAAAGCTTTAAAAAATTGTCTAAAATTTACCTATCTTGCTTGATTAGCATTTCTTACTATGAAACTGATGAGTTTTGGAGAGTTTGTTTTAAGCTATTGTGCATATTGCACATTGGAATTTGCAAATCTTAGGCCTAGTTATTGGATGGAAGTTTTAGTTCTCAGCCCTTTAGTAGTATTAAGATTTTTATACTCTGTTAAGTTAATGTATTTAGCTAGATTTTTTATACTGAAATATTCTTTTGTTATACTCATTATCTTGTTTTATTTCTAGGAATATCTTCAATATCTAAGCATCTTTGTAGGTAAATTTATATAACATCACACAAATAACAAAGTTGTGAAACAGAGCAAGCATTTGAACCAAAAATGCAGATTAAAAGCATATATAGAAAGTAAAAAAAATATAAACCCTGTATGATTTTATGTGATTTGAAACATTTGGTTAAGCATGCTTCCTTGTATGATTCAGTTAGCTTATGTCATTTTGAATGTTTTTTATATCTTCATCACAAAACAAATCTGTAATTGCCAGCATTCATTCAGCAAATGCTTTATTGTCAAGGTACACTTCCAGGTTATTAAAAATCCTTTTCCTTAATTATCATTATTATCTTTCAGTATGTCCATTCTACTTATTAGCTCATACTATTCCAGCAGAAACTGAGAGAGTTTCAAGATGTCAGTTCTTCCCACTTTGATGAATACTTCTTTGAAATTTTCTCATACTGCTAATCTGAGAGGATGTACCATGAGGACAAAGAGTTATCTTAACAAAGGGAAGAATCACTGTCCTATAGCATCGAGAGACTGAGAAAGATTTTAGTAAATGTTTGCCTAAAAATGTGCAATAATTTATCCAAGGGACAGAGCTATACAAGTCTGACCATGATCTATTATTGTTCTCTCATCAAGAATACAGAAATTCTAGCAAGCCACGGGATGCCACACAAAATTGACACTCAACAATTACAGATTCATAGGGAATTTTAAAAAATGCTAATAGGATCATACAAGACTATTTGAGGAACAAAAAATAGCCTAGAGGTTAATAAAACTACTGGGGTGTTCAAAAAAGTGGCCAAATTTGTCTTTTCTTTTAACAAGGTTAAATTGAAAGAGAACCATTGGACTTAAACAGAAACATAATTTTAGACTGAGCTGTGGGTGTCTGCAGCTGATTTTCAGTCAAATCACATTCTCCTGAAGCAAGAAGGTAGAAATGGAAATGTTGCAGGCTATTTGCCAGTGGGTCTTTGGTGAGTACAGGAATAACAAATGTAAACCATTGTGTTAACATGAAGAAGTCATAATGATTAAGCAATCGGTATTGAAACAAATCTATTATGAGATTATGTTTCCAATGTTTTAATAAAGTCTGATGATCAAACAAATGGGTATATGCATAGGGTTCTGTTACTGTGTGCACTAAAGAATCAGCCACAAAAGTCACTACTGTAATTCTACCTAGTTTTTTGTTTTGTTTTGTTTTTGGGTCCGGTCATAGGGCCTGAATTCTGGGCCTGGGCGCTGTCCCTAAACTCTTCAGCTTGAGGCTAACACTCTACCACTTGAGCCACAGCGCCACTTCCGGCTTTTTTCTTTTTGCTTATGTGGTGCTGAGGAATCGAACCCAGGGCCTCAGGCATGCAAGGCA
>NW_012267327.1:4738280-4753158 GCF_000151885.1 Dipodomys ordii
TTCCCATCCCTTCCCATCCTCCCCCTGCCCCCCTACCCAGTCATCTCCCCCCACCCCCCCACCCCTGCACCAAAGTTGTAAAGTTCGTTTTTGACATAACGACTTGTACATCTCATTGTTCCAATGGGTCCACCTGTATCCTTATTTAAACGATTTGTCTTTCCCCTTCCCCTCCACAAATTATACCAACATCAAATACAGTGAAAGCAGGGGTTATACCATGGGGGAGGGACATACAAAGCAACAAAGAAATAATCTTATAAATGTGTTAGATACAAAGATCTTTTTAGAGGAAAAATTTTATGAACATGCTTCTTCTAATGTATAAATAATTGGTATAATAACTTTCTAAGGAACGTAGTGGATTAAACCAAAAGAAAATCATACGGTAAGTATCTAACTCTAAATTGTTGAAGATTCCAAATTTTACACCTAACTGGGAGGGGACACTCCTATTTATTGAATGTACAGTGGGAGTCTGATACTGGGAATGGAGTTTTTACTGTATGTTCTCATATTTTGACATTAAACTACTAGACATGATGAGTTTTGTTTGTTTTGACATGGTGTCTACCTATATACCCCAACCTGGCCTGCAATCTCAGTAAGTATTCTAGACTGGCCTTCATCTTGTGATTCTCCTGCCTCTGACATTTGAGGGCTGGGATTACTATATCTGGTGATGATATGCTTTTTTCATGTACAGATAGAAAACTATACTTAAGAAAATAGTAATTTATTGAAGGTTATGAAGTCAGTAAGTGTAAGAACTAAGATTCCTACCTTGGTTTGTTGGACTGTAAAACCTACATTTTCTTCAATCACATTGCAACTTTGCAGTTTTGAAATGATACTTTGTAAAGAGCTATAACCCCTGAGGCTGGTCATGTTTAAAGCTCTATAGAAGTGCTCTTTTAACTATTATTTGCCATGCAATCATATTTAAATTTTAAAACATCTTTAACAGTTAGAACCATATTTTCCTATTCAGTCTGGGTTTCCTATAAATGAAAATGCTGAAAATAAAAGATAAAGTAAAAAGAAAGGCAGCCTTTACAATACTCCAACACAAGGGTGATTGCACAAAACACTACATAAACCTCAGACATATTTTTTTTTGTCCATTTGATGTAACTTTTGCAAAAATATACCGAAAATAATACAAATGAATTTCCTTTCTTATAAAGCCTCTCTAAGAAGACAAAAGCTTTATTTTAAGGATCAGGATCATGTGGGATATTTCATCTTTAGGTGTATATTAAAAAATTGCACTTGATAAAATTCAGAACTTGATAAGTGAATCAACACATTGTCATAATCTACTACGTTAGCATTCTACATTGTAAATTGACCTAAAGTCTATGGGAATACTGAGAGAAGGTTGAAAGTTAAAATGTGCCCAAAAGACCATGCAGATGAAAAAGTCAGGGGAGAGAAGGTTTATTGTTAGCAGAGCTAACAAGTCAAGCTCTCCTGAGAAGAAGAGAGAAAGGTGCCAATTGGCTCCTTGGAGGACCCTTTTATATCCTTGGGGCTGCAAGTGGGAGGTGCCTCACCTACTGCACAGTCACTGCCATTGAGGGTGGAGATTAGTCTTCAAGGGAGGCCGTTCCTTACATATTCACCCTTTTTGGTTTAATATGTACAGTACTAGGCAGGGAATATGGGTGAAGGTCTTTTCTTCTGGAGCTACTTCCTGCTGAGAGAGGGTGAGGTAGTTCAATGGGGGGGGAGGGGTGCCAGGTACTATACACGAAGTTGACCAAGGTCATGATGGTTATGAAGATGTTACTTGTCCAGAGTGGGGTCCTCTGGTTCCTCGATGACTGGAGGAAGACTGGGTCCAATATTTCTTATCTGTAGAGACAGGGGTCCAGTCGACTCAGAGATATATGAAGGTTCATCAGGCAGGTGATGCTTAACGTGGTGAAGATGAATCCAGTGTGGACAGCCCTGAACCTGCATGGCTGTGGGAGTAAAGAGAATTACTGAATAGGGTTCTTCCCACTTAGCAGAAAGCTTGATGGAACCAGGTGCCCATGGCAGATAATGGTTTTGAAATGTAGGGTTCCCAGCCTTGATGCAGGGCCTAGAAGACAGTGTGGAGGGCTTAGGGCTCCTTCTGATCCACATATTTCCAGAGAGAAGTGGGCAGGTGCTGAAGGAGAAAGGACAGCATTGGAGGACATAAAGGAGAGTCCAAAGTCTGAAATAGAGGAGGCAAAGGTGGGTGGCCATACATGACTTCAAAAGGACTTAATATTAGAGGCTTTTTTGGAAAGACCCTTAAGCAAAAAAGAGCCAAAGGTAAAGGCTTTAGACAATCTAGATGCAGTTCAAGGGACAGTTTGGTCAGAGTTTGCTTAAGGGAGCGGTTGGCACGTCCCACCTTTCCCCAGGACTGGGGGTGATAGGGAATATGAAAAGACCAGGAGATATTTAGAGACTTAGCCAACAGCTGGGTCACAGAGGAGACAAATTCCAGGCCATTGTCCATCTGGATAGAAGCAGGCAGGCCAAAGCAGAGGATTAGTTTCTGTAAGAGATGCTGAGACACAGAGGAAACACCTCTATCCATCCTGTGAAGGTATCTACACACACCAGCAGGTACTTCTATTTGCCAATGGCTGGCATATTCATAAAATCAATTTGCAAATCCACTCCTGGGAGGTTACCTTGAGCCTGATGTGTTGGAAAGGAAGATGGCTATACATTGGTATTTGGGTTTGCCCTCTGGCATATTTCACAGGTCTGTGACAGCTGCATGATCGCCTGGGATTAGGGGAAGGCTCTGTTTTAGGAACTCTCTTAAGGTCCTATCTGGAGGTAGAAAAGATGGTAGAGGTATATAAGGACATCTTGCCTAGAAAGAAGGCAAGAAACCTCTATTATTGGTAGCATTAATGCCCATTGTTTTGAGGACGTCACAGTCCATTTGGTAGTTTCATCCGTCAGGTTGTTTCCTTTAGTTACAACTGAGTCATCTGACCAGTGGCCCCTGCTGTGAATTATGGCTGAGGGGAGAAAAGAGGCTTTTAAGAGCTCAGTAATATATGAACCATTTATTACTGAGGTCCCCTTGGTTGGTAACAGACCTCGTTCCTTCCAGATAGCTGCATGACAAAGGACGGTATGGAAAGTATATTTAGAGTCTGTGTATACTGTCAGGGAACGTCCTGAGGCCAGGTGGAGGGCCCTTGTTAGGGTTACTAACTCAGCCTGTTGATTGGTGGTCTGTAGAGGCAGACTCCACAACACCAGAGATTGACACAATAGCATACCCAGCCACCAGTGAGCCTTCCTAGAGGAAGGAGCTGCCATCAGTAAACCAGGTAAACTGGGAGTCATTTAATGGCCCCTCACTATTGTGGCCTGGGTAAGGTAGCAGGTCCTCCAGAGTCTCCACACAGAAGTGTGATAGTGAGGTCTTCATATCCAGAATGGATAATAGGGTGGAGGGGTTTAATGGAGGGAAGAACTGGAAGGTTAGGGTGGGGTCCTCTACCCGAGAATACAGAAGGAAGGCATAGTTTGTAGCCCCTTATAGGTTAGTAACTCAGAGAGGTGATGGTGGGAGAGGATGGTCAGGGCTGTGCCAAAGGTTGAGCTTCTTTGACTTCTGTATTGGGACCGAAGAGGCAGCTAAGACACGGAGGCAAGGATCCCAGCCCCTAATGGTAGAGACTAGGCGTTTTGACAAATAAGCAACCAGCGCAAACAAAGGTCCGATCTGCTGACCTAAAACTCCCATTGCAAAACCCTGGTTCTCAGTTACATACAGAAAGAATGGGTGTGTAAGATCTGGCAGCCTAAGAGCAGAGGCCTGTAATAAGGCCTGTTGGAGCCTCCTAAAGGGAGAAATAAAAGGAGGAGGATAAAAGGGATTCCTCAGGTGACCCTCTACCTGCTTCATATAAGGGGCAGGTTAAGAGGGAATAGTTGGGGATCCAGGACTATCTCAGGATAGCCAGGCAGACCCAAAAAGGAGAGAATCTCAGACTTAGTGAAGGGGGTAAGGTAGTTAGTAATCAAGTGTTTCCTGGGGATAGTAATGGCCTTGTGCATGGGAGTGAGCTGAACACCCAGATAAGTCATGGACTGCTGAACCACCTGTACCTTATTGAGTAAGACTCTGTATCTCCAGGAGGCCAGAAAGTTAAGAGGTGTTACCGTATGGTGGTCACACAATAGCTTGATGGGACTGCAGAGGAGAATACCATCCACATATTGGATAAAGATCGATGGTTCTAAATTTAGGCCTCTTAAGTCCCTCGCTAAAGCTTGGTCAAACAGATGGGGACTATCCCGGAACCCCTGTGGCAACACAGTCCAGGTAAGCTGAGCTGAGGTTTGGGTGACCATGTCAGTCCATGTAAAGGCAAAGAGGTCCTGGGAAGAGGTAAATAAAGGGATAGTAAAAAAGGCATCTTTTAAGTCCAATACAAAGGTAACCATCATTGGGATTGTGGAAAGCAGAGTGTAGGGGTTGGGTGCAATAGGGTGTAAAGGGATAACGGCAGCATATATAATGTGAAGGTCCTGCATGAGGCCGAACGAGCCATTGGTTTGGCTATTATTAAGATGGGGATATTATAGGGAGAGTAAGTGAGACGTAACAGCCCTTTTCTCAGTAAGTCTTTAACAATAGGTTGCCATCCCAGAAAACTGTGGCGAGGGAAGGAATACTGGGGTTTTGCAGAAAAGTGTAGGGGGTCCCTTAGGGAGATGTGAATAGGAGGGTGGTACTTAGCAATAGAGGGGTTGTGAGTATCCCACACCTTGAGATACTCTGATACTCTACCTCTGAGGGTAGAAAAGGGAAATCTAAGGAGTCACTAGGTGAGCCTACTAAAGCCATCAACAAGGAGATTGTGGGAGAGGCTGAATCAATATGTTGTGACAATTGAGAAGGGCATATGGTAATAGAGGCTCCAAATTTGGCCCAAAAGTCTCTACTCAGCAGTGGAACTGAACAGTGGGTAATAACAAGGAAGGAGTGACAAAAGGTCACTCCTGAAAAAAGACAAATGACGGGGGAGGGGGAGGTGTTGGGGGCTTGTAAGGTTTTCCCTCCACCCCGACTAGAGAGGTATTAGTTATGTAAGTCTGGCCATGGAACTCAGTGAACACCAAATACATAGCACCAGTGTTTACCAAAAGCAAGATTATCTTAACCTGCAACCAAGATTGTCACCCTGGGCTCCTGTGTGGTGATAGGAGTTGTCAGGGCTCAGTCCAGGGCATCCTCAGTCTTCTCCGGCAGACAGTCCCAGAGCGCCAGGAGGGGGCGATGGGGCCTTAGTGGATGGCCACCATCCATGAGAGGCTTTCCTGGCTGTGGGCCAGCTGTGCCTCTATGGCTTGGCTGGCCACATCCGTAGCCAAGGTTCTCCTCCAGTGCCCTCTTTGACCACATCCATAGCAGGTCCCAGGTGGACCCCATCGGGAAAGGGTTGGTTGCAAGGCCTGAGGCTGGTAGATTTTTACTAGCATCTGGTACTTGAGTTTTTTGGCCTTTTCCTCCCTGCCATGATACACCTTAAAGGCTGCCTCCACAGCCTCACTAGTGGGTGTCAGGGACACCCACTAAGATATTTTTTAGTTCATCCCAAATGTCTGGACCAGATTGATTAATAAAATGAGTCATTAAACAGTGTTGTCTGTCCACAGACTCAGGGTCTAGGTTAGTATGCTGAAGGAGGGTCTGACTCAGTCTGGCCCAAAAGGCAGATGGGTTTTCATTTTTGTCTTGTATGATTGCAGTCATTTTGTCGTAGTTGATGGCTTTGCGGCCCGCCTGTTTGAGACCCTCAATTATACAGGCAATAAATTGTTTTCCCTTTTGGCGAACACCTGGGGAACTGTAATTACAGTGAGGCTCCTGGTTGGGAACTACCTCAGTCCCAATTGGATGATGGGGGTGGTCTGGTGGGTCTCATCTTCATAGCGGCAGGGATTTTTACCAAACCTCCTGCTGTTCCTCTAGTAGGAGGGTACCACTCAAGATTACATAGACATCTCACCGGGTTACCTCATAGGCTTGGAACACATGCTGCAGCTCTTGTAGACACCTTCACAGGATGGGTTTCCCACCATCAGGTTGGTGGATCCAATGAAGGTATCTCAAAATTATTAGATTGAGATGGGGTGGGGGGATGACCAGGAACCACAGCCTGGGGAGCCTGTGAGGAGTTACCAGTTTCTGTGTCTAATTGCAGCATGGACAGATGTGTTAAAGGCTGAATATTCCAGAAGAGAAGAATTATCCTCTGCTGGAGCCAGGCTGTTGCCAGGACATGGTGAAGAGTCTACAAACTCTGGGTCAATGTTGTGCAGCAGCTCCACTCTGAGGGACAACTTTCTTTCACTGATGCTGTTTTCCACACATCAAACCCATCCAGAAGCTTGGTGCCCTTGGTGTGTCCCATGGCCAGCTTCACGAGTGTTGACATTCAGTCAGAGATGTAGATGAGATCCCGGTTCTTCACACCTGTCTTTTTCAGCAGAGGGCTTGCCACAAAGCCCACTCCTCAAACACCTCCTTCCCACAGGCTCCATTTTCGTCCTTAAAGGGGCCAGTTATTGCCTCCTGCCAATGTCTGTGGAGAAGATGAACGCCGTGTTGTTCTAGAACCCATAGCTTTTTAAGGCTGCAGTGACATTTCCTACTGCTTCATCCATAGGGGACACCACTGAGGCATAGATTTTTCCTGTGTTTATCTCGGATAAAGTCATATAGCTTCGAGTATTCCTCAGGGGCCTGTAGTGAGTCATGGAGATACTGGAGAGCAAGGTAGAGACACAGAGGCTTCTCAGGTGGATGTGTAGCTATGAGGGCTGTAGCGTTGGAAGGCGTTCTTTCCCAGGTGCCATTTTCTGACCGCATGAGTAGCACAGAGGCCTGCTTCTTTTTAGAGTTGGGGTGGGCGGGGGTTTTTCATCCAGAGGAACAGAGCTGGGCTGGCAGGTCCTGAGTAAATGGTGCGGTAAGCCCACATGCATCTGGCAGCGGCTGGTGAGCAGCTGGGCTGCGCGCGTAGTAGTTGTCCAGCCACGCGCCAGAGGCAGCGTGTGGATGGACGAGCCTTGGAAGCTCCCATCGCTCCAGCCCCTGTCATCGGCCAGCAGGAAGACCAGTGGGAAGCCCCCCCCACACACACCCGTGCCGGGCAGGAGCGGCCACAGCGCCCCCTGCAGGCCCGGACCCCTCCCCACTGCCGGGATCTCCGCGCCGCCTGTCGGCTCTGCCAGCCTGGGCCTTGCTTATACAAGCAGGAACTGGTTCGATCCCGGGGTTGCGGCACCAAAAATGAAAGTTAAAAAAGTGGCCCCCAAAGTCAGGGGAGACAAGCTTGATGGTTAGCAGAGCTAAAAAGTCAACCTCTCCCAGAGAGAAGCGAGAAATGGCGTCCACCGGCTCTCCCGGACCCTTTTTATACCCTCGCTACCGGAAGTGGGCGGTGCCTCACCTACTGCGCAGGCGCTGCCATGGAGGGCGGAGATTGGTCTGCGCGGGGAGCGTTTCCTTATGAAGGTCAGGTAATGTAGTGGTAAGTTTGACAGTATAGAGAACTTGTCAATTCTTTGCACCAAAATGCTACTAGGGAGAGATAGAATCTGATTGTAGTTTTGATTTGCTTTACCTTTATGGCTGAGGATGTTGAATACTTCGTCATTTAGCTTTTGCATTTCTTTTTCTGAGAACTGTTCAGTTATCTACTTTTGACTTGTTTATGCTTTTGTCGCTTACTTTTTTAATTCTTTGTATCTTCCGTATTTTAGTCCTGCATCTGCTGAAATTCCACTTAGGAAAATATATTTGTGAATTATAATTTTTGATAGAGGTTTTGTCATGTAGTTTTTAAAACTCAACGATAACAATCAAAATATAAACATGTAGATGACAAGCACACAAAATTAGTGTTCCTAAGGAAGTTCAAATTAGTGCTCTAATGTGATATTACCATACACCTATTAGAATGCCATCTATCAACAGCAGGTCACAAGTACACATAAATAGCCTGTTGGTCTTTGTTTCTTCCTGATGCTTAGAGATTCTTTCCCCTTTCATTATTTTATTCAATATATTTTGCCACTTACTAACAAAAGCAAGGTCATTATGCTTAAGCACACCGATTTTTTTTAATTTTTAAGTTTTTTTATTGTGAAAATACCATACAGAGGGGTTACAATTACATGAGCAAGGTAATGAATACATTTCTTATCAAACATTATTGCCTTTGTTTCCCCTTACCATCCCTGCCTGAGTGGTGGAAGAAGTTAAGAAAAACCACTACTCAAAATAGTATGTTGATAGATAATACTGTTTACACTCAGTAAGTTAGGAGTGAAGGCTAAAGATCAATTAAACAAGCCTAAAACAAGGTAAAAATGAACACAATATTTAGTTAAATAAAATTTGTCTGATGGTTGCTATTTTGTTGGCTTTAAAACTGGCTCTAAGTCAAGCAAATAAATCCCTCAAGTTTATATTGCCAAAAAGGAAAATGAAAAACAAAAGATATAAACCAAAGAAATAAAGACTTCTAGTTATTTTTTTGAAAATAGTTTCACCAGCTTCTTAATTCAAAGTCTCAAATTTCTGGAATATTGTAAACTATCAATAACACATTAAAAATGGATTCTAGAGCTCTGTTGACAATGCTCCTTCATTCTAGAAAGCTTACATCCATGCAATATCACATTATGCAGAGTATTCTGATCATTTTGGATATTAATAATAAGCACAGTTTACAGAAGGAATAACTATTTAGACATCATAACAACTCCAATTTTTCCTAAGGAATATTTTTCTGTTTTCAGTACACTTGTCAACACATGCTCAGAAAAACAGAGGTAAGATCATCTCTGTTCTTCACAGATAATAATTAGATGAACTTTTTGATGATTACACATTTGATGCCTCTGGAAAGCTACAAGAAATAATGGAAAATAAGAACCCATTATTTATTTTTAACAGTATGCCACTGCAATTACAGTGTAATACAGGAAATGTTCTACCACCTACCTAGAAAGCTGCTGAGAAGATAAGGAATCTCCTGAAGGGACAGATTTATATTAAGTGACATTTTCTTACCTAGGCCAAATGTCTCACTACATTTTTCTCATCAAAGCCATGATAAGTGATCGTACAGTTAGTTCATCAAGGTATTTAAACAACACAAATACCCTTCAACCATGGAAGGAAAAATGGTAAAATATAATTTAAAAACTCAACTATTAAAAGTTGCTTAAGGATAGTAGTCTTCCTTATGTTTAATAAATGCCAAAACATACTGAAGAAAACATAAATAGAAAATGAAAAGATGAGAAAATATCTAGGAATCAGGTAGAAATAAGGGTCAACAGGCCATTCTTAGGCATTCTTGTGACCTACTGGTGGCCACATCCAAAGAAGAAGGCAAGACTCAGAAAGGGTGGAAACACAATGTTCAAGGTAAGGGTGGGCCTTGGTCAGGACTCCAACTCTGGCAGTGTCCATGCCCAGGAGTAGCTCAGAAGAATAGCATTACCAGATGCAGAAGATGGGGACAGTAAGGAGGGGCAATCCATAATTCCCTCTATTCATAGTGCTTTCCCATTGCTCTACGCATCTTCGTCTCATTTTGAGTCTATCTTCTCAGCTCAGTGTTGCATGAAACTTTTCCTGATCACCTTATTCACAGGGGCTTCTGTATTTGTACTCACTATTCCACTGCCTAATTATTCCCTGCATGCTAACAACCATTTTCAGTGTTCTTACTTTGTTTTCCTTAGCATCACATTGTTCATGCTTGTTTTGCAGGGCTTTTGCATTCCTAAATCTTCCTCAATTCTAGTCACATAGATAGCCTCCCAGTAAGAGGAAAAGTTCCTAAAATGCCCTACATTAGCAGATGGAAACAATACATTTGCCATCAAGAACAGCTGCAGGAGACCTTTGAGACCTTCTGGAATTTGAGAAGTGAAGGTCAATGGAAACTTTCCTTTGGGCTTTCCCATGGAGATTCAACATGGGGATGCTCACAGTAGCTGTGAGCTCTGGAGGGAGCAATTAGCTTTGAAGGGAGATAATATTAAAACTTTAAAACTCAACACTTTGTGATTTGGTTTTTAGGGACTAGGCAGGGAGTTAAGAGACCTGATGACCAAGACTAAACCATCCTGGTCTGATGACATTAACAGAACGATGCATGATATACAACACTGTCATATGAACCCAAGCTTCTGTAGCCTTAAGAAAATGACATCCCTGAGCTGAATCATCTAGAATAATAAACTCTTCCATTTAATGTGTCAGAAAAGTATATGGTACATAATTCAGTTCCCATGAAAATCCTTCCCTTTTCCTCTATGGCTGCAATGCCCAGTAAAAACTCAGAATCTAAAGACCTTCAAGAAAGCCAGAATTTCCCTACTGCCCTGTTTCAAGAGTCTACTTTCACATTCTGTAGCTTTGCTTCACATTAATGAACCTGCTTCTTTCTAGTCTCCTCTGTGTCCATCCTTGATTTCTTTCTCTGAAAATACCAAGAAACTTCTGGTCCCAAAACTGGTATTCTAGACATAATAAAAACCACTTGTAATACTTGAGATCAACTTCTTTATTTGCAGTAGAAAGGTACACTTCCTGTCTCTCTTGAAGTATAGGAATTCAATAATTCCCAGTATCATTCATTGCTGAGCCCCCTTCCAAAGTATGTTTCCCTTAGCATCATCTTATATGGTCATATTTACATAGCTTTTGACCTTTTCTGTTTGTTCTAGATATATACTGGTTATTGCAAATAAGGGAAACCATGAGACTTATGTTTCTTTGGGCCTAACTTACTTCACTTAATATAACTTTTTCCAATTCTTTCCATATCCTAACAAATGGGTGGTGTCATTCTTTCTGATGGAGGCATAGAGGTTTTATCTTTGCTGCTGTTGTTTATTTATTTATTATTATTGTGATTAAGTGATTTCATAAATTTTACAAATTTCATAGTCTTGTGAGATAGTGATACTTAAAGTCACAAACACATTCTAACCTTCATGGAGAAAATTGTCTTTATCCTGGTCTATAAAGTTTGTGAATTCTATGAGCTTTGACAGTACAGCTATTTCTTCCACATTGGGTGATAGGTACATTTCTTTCCTTTTGCTTAATGTCAGCTGTTCCCTCTTTCCCTCTCATACCCTCTCATTGCTGTTGTTTTTAATGTACTTATAATGTACTATGTGTTTTTTTTGTTTCTTTTGTATGTTCTTCCCCCATGATATAACCCCTTTTTCACTGTATTTGATTCCAGTGCCCTGCATCTTGTATATACATTTTTCTAATTTGGGGAGGGGAAGGGAAATAACAAAATGTTAAAACAAGGATACCTGTTTACCCATAGTAAACAATGAGATGTATAAGACACTATGTTGAAAACGAACTTTACAACTTTGAAGGGGGAGAGAGGAGTTGAGATGGAGAGGGAAGGGATGGTAGGGAAAAAACAAAGGAGGGGATAGCAATGCTCAGTAGGAAGTATACTCATTACTCATGTAACTGTAACCCCTCTGTACAGTATCTTTACAATAAAAATATATATTGTAAATTTCATCTACTTACTTTCTATTCTAAAAAAAGTCTTCCAAAATGGGAACATTTGAGAAAGCATAGGTAGGTGGTCTTGGAGCAGTAAAATAAGAAGGGTACACACACCAAACTATAACCATCCAGGTTAATCCTGGTGATGATCCTGTAGAGCTGGAGAGGACTACTTTCTGCAAAAGAATAACCTGTTCTCACAAAGGTTATGAGGTACCTTCATATCCCTTTAGCTAAATAAGCACTGTCACTAGTAGCTGGGTGCTAGTGGCTCACACACAGGTGTGAGTTACTTCCTACATACTTAGGAAGCTAAGATCTGAGAATCACAGTTCAAAACCAATTAGGGCAGGATAATCCATGAGACTCATCTCCAATTAACCAGCAAAAAGCTGAAAGTAGAGTAGTGGTTCAAATAGTAGAGAGCCTTGAATGAAAAAATTGGACTATGGCCAGGCCTTGATTTCAAGCCCAATATTGACACAAAACAAATAGCAACAACCACAATAAAACCGAACCTTGTCTAAACATTTTAAAATTAGAAAAATGTGTAGTTATTAAGAACAGGATGTGTAAGATGAAATATTTAAGAACTTACTAAACATCATGACAGGTCATGTGAGTTATTGGGAGTAAGGTCAGTGTACAAGTGAATTGGGAAAAAGAGATGATGATCTGTCTCTCTTACACTCATTTTTGAGTCAATCTAAACAAAATAGCATGAACAATACCATGTTAATTATTTAAACGAACCTTCCAGAAATGAATAATTGACATTTTAATATCAGTTTACTATCAATAATAAAATAATATCAATATTGGTTTATTAAGCCACTAAATAATCATTTACAGTATTTATTTAAATTACCTTTCCTGGGTAGTTATCATTACGTTCAATTCTCCAACTTGAAAAATTCAAAAGTACAATATAATATTGATATTTTTGAGGATTTCTTATTTTGTGGACTTGTGTTTACTTTTATGACATTTCTTCTATAAAGTGCCTTTTGTTCTGTGACTTCCTTTCATTGATTGTATTTAGTCTAGTTTGGATCATCTTGGATAGATTATTTTGTTTGGTTCAGTTTTACTATTGGAAATTCATTATTATGTCAGGGCTAAGGGCAAGACAGCTGAAATCCCTTATTTATCACTTTGGTAGTTTCAGTGCTGAATGGTGAAATTCAGGAGAGGCATTTTGAAGTTAATGTTTATGTAATTTATAAATGAAGTGTCCCTTCCCAATGAATGGTTTGTGTGTTGAAGACTTGATACTAGCTGGCAACACTAGTGAGAGAGGAATGGAACTCGAGGATGACAACTTCACCAAGGATTTAACTCACTGATGACTTCATAGGTGATTGGAATTTTGTCAGTTAGGGACTTCACCCAGGGAGCAGGCCATAGGAAATTGCCATTAAAGGGTATGTTTGCTTCTGGCTCTTTCTATCTCCTTCTCTTTCCTTCCTCTACCTCCTTTTTTTCTCTCTTTTTCTCTCTCTTTGACTTTCTCTTTGTATATCTTTCCTTCTGTTTCAGTCACTCTTTTTTTAATATCTCTAAACATGTGTCATGTCATATAAACAAACAAAACAGGTTGAAATGATTCTTATACTATTTAATTCACCAGTTTAAAGAGGATCTAAGGGAATAAAATTAGCCACATAGTGGTAAATGCAAATTCTTTTTTAGTACAATAACCATCCTTAAACACCTACAACATATGGCAAGAGAATTCAACAGAATGATTACATTTCCTTGGCGGAATTACCTGTAAGCAAATTTAAAGAGAAGAAAATTAAATTCATGTGCTGTGTAGCATTCTATACAAACCTTACCATAATTGTATTTAAATTTGGGTTCTTTCTTAACAATTGCATTCCTCGGAAAATTAGTGGGAGGATTGTGAGGGAAGAAAATAGATACTCAATTTCCAAACAAATGGAATTTATTTTCAATGTTTTGCAATACAGTTGCAATTTGCAATAGAACTGTTTACAGTTAAGAAATGAGAGCCAGTTACTTTTAAGTAAGTAGTCCTGAAAATCACAAATTACAGCTCATTACATGGAATCCCATAGATTTTAGTTTAAAATTTGACTCTCTGTAGGAAGGGGGATTGGCTGGGAAGGAAGAATACAGGTAGTGGTAGAGTGTTAAGAGCTATATTTTTGGATTTTTTTGCTGTTGGAAAATAGACTAAAGAATTCCATATCACACTCAAATTTGTCATCATGATAACATGAGTGAAAATAATTTAGTAATAGTCATATGATTTGATTCACAAAGAGCATGACCTTAGCTGCTATTTTGTAAGTGGAAAATTATGATGCAAACTATCAAATTAGGAAAACCAATAGCCTAGGCTGTACCTGGGTTCTGACTGGAAGTTGAAAAGGACCTTTTGAAAATGTGGTGTAGAGCTATTTATATTATAATACTCTTCATTAAAAAGAAAAATACTTCTGAGAATACCCTGGAGTAGTAAATCAAATTAGCCCAGAAATGTATATTTTTGATAAGTAAATTGAAGGATTTTAAAAACGGAAGTATAACAATAAGTTACAGAAATCTCAGCCAGGCAATTTGGTGAACATTTACATATAAAAATTGCCTTGTAACTGTTGTTCAGAATCAAAATACAACAAATTTCTATCTAGAATAGTCATCCTCCTTTATGGTCAATAAAGCACTCAGAGAAAGACCACATGACTATGCATTTTGTTTCATTCAAAGGGAACATAGAATTTTTTTAAATGACTTCTTTCGACATTGTGTACTCACCTAGGTGGAGTGAATTAAAGCTGCATCCTGTTTTAACTTGAATTGTATTCTTTTAGTTACATTATTGCATTACAGATATCTGGGTAGTCTTCTAGGTCCCTTGGAGTACCATAACATTTTAAAATCTTTCATTCATACCTTGAAAAAGTAGTCTGCAGTTGATATGATGCTAACAAAAGTGAGAACTTCTGTCACCTATTTGGTCACAGGATTTCAAATTTAAATCTTGCCTTTGATTCAGAGGTGTGAGTTGTTGGGCTTGTGGAACATATAAGGCCCACAAAATCCTCTGGTGTAAGATGGCCAGATATGCTTTTCATATGATTCTCAAGGCCCATATTATATCCAAGGCCCATACGATGTCCATTTGCCTATATTGGTAATGTTTCCTTCTTTTTTTTAATTTTAATTTTTATTTTTTGTGAACATACTGTACAGAGGGGTTACAATTACATGGGCAAGATAATGAGTACATTTCTTATCAAACATTGCAGCCTCCTCCTTTGTTTACCC
>NW_012267327.1:4753313-4769856 GCF_000151885.1 Dipodomys ordii
AGTGAAAGCAGGGTTATACTGTGGGGGAGGGACATACAAAGCAACAAAGAAATAATCTTATAAATGCGTTAGAAACAAATGCATGAAAGAAAAAAACATATGCAAATTTCCCTCAGTATAAAAAAAAAGTTTCCCCATCCCTGAATGATTACAGAAGTTGAGTTCACATTTAAAGAAATGTTATCTGGAATAGGAGATGCTGGTGGGATGTGGCCAAAGAGAACACTACTACGTTGTTAGTGGGACTGTAAACATAGTCAAACACTCTGGAAAGCTGCTCACAAGAGTGAACATAGAGCTTCCCCAACAATTCCACTGTTCATTTATCCAATAATAGACCACAACAAGGCCACACCAAAACTACCAGCACTACTATATTCATTGAAGCCTTAGCCAAGATATGAAATCAACCCGGATGCCCCTCAGTGGACAAATGGATCAAGAAAATGTGGTATATATACACAATTGAATTCTACACTTCGATCAGAAAGAATGACACTGAATCATTTGTGAGGGAATAGAAAGACTTGGGAAAAAATATATTAAGTGGAGTAAGCCAGACCCAAAGAAACATAGATTGCATGGTTTCCCTGATTTGTAGTAATTAGAATGTGCCTATACATTTATAAGTAAACACAATGGATGCTAAAAGACAAAAAATTACTCTTGGACATGATAAACTAAACAGGACTGTAAACATTCACACAGTGATACCAAATGAGGATATTCTCAGGAGGAAATCATAAAGCTTCAATAGTTATGAACATAGGATTATATAAAATGATGTGTTTTTAAGTGAACTCCAAGAAATGGAAATGAGGTTTTGTGTTGTTTTGCTTTTTGTTTTGTTTTTGTTTTCTCTTTTATCACTGATTTTGATTTCTGTACCTTTGGTTTTGTTTGTAAGTTATCTGTTTGGGGGCGAATCAGGGGAGCACATAAATGGTGGGACAAAGGGTGAACAAATGCAGCCTTGATACTCACTAGACACTATGTTGAAAATGAACTATACAGTCTGTGGGGGAAGGGGGTCAGGTGGAAGAAAATGAGGGAAGAAGAGCCAGTGTTCAAAAAGAAACGTGCTCATTACCTGACTTTTGTAACTACAACCCCTCTGTAGATGTACAATAAAAATAAATATTAAAAAACTAAGAAAAATAAAGATTATCCAGGAGATATTTCTATGAATAAACCACATAGAATGCTTCAATATATTGTCATTGTAGGGTTTATTACTTTCTTTGGAGTAGGCAAGATCAATAGGTACACATTAATAAGAAAAAAACTGTTAAGAGAAACATTAATAAATTCTACTTTTACTCAAGAAAAGGAAAAATGGAAGGATAAAACAGAGGACAGTAGTTAAGTAGACTGCAGAATTTTAGGCCCCTTTTCAATGACTTTACAGCCACGTTGAGTATATTCACGTTCTCCCATACCATGCTCTCTTACTCATACTTTGGGGCCCATCCTAGATGGTATTGAGCACCCTGCTTTCTTACCACTTGTTCTGAGAAAAATTCCAGCATCAAATGGGCAAGATCTCATCAATACTTTCTTTTCCCAGATCTGGGCATTATGATCTATGTTGACAAGAAAACCTTAAACAAACTGCTGTTGGCCTATTCAGCCCAGCACTGACATTCTCTTTACAAGCAGGCAATACTGGAATAGAAAGTTTCAGTGCTATTTTATGAATAGACCTCCAGAATTCACTCTATTCTCAAAGTATTACATTCTGGAACTACCATTGGAGCCACTATTATGAGCTCATTGAACAGTAGTCATATTTCACAGGTAATATAATTGTGAACATACTAATGACCTTTAATTTGATGTTGGAATTGGTCTTTTGTTAGGTCAGTAAGTAATCCATAAGAAAACAAGCCAAGAGCAGGTGAAGAAGTTATAATTAAAGCAATAGTTTAAAACTTAAAAAAATAGTTTAAAACTTATTGCAACACTCAGTATGAAATTATCTGTGTGTAGTTATGTTTATGCATGTGTTGTATGTGTCTGTATGTGTAAATTATCACAAATATATGCACGATAGATTATTTCTTCATATGTTCTCTGCAATATGTTAGACTGGACTCAGGCTACATTTCAGCTTAATAATGCTGGGTTGAAAGTTATGACAACATTAATTCTGGTCATTCTCTATTGTCAAAATTTATTCAAAGCTGAAGAAGTAGGATATTCTGAAATCACTTCAAAAACACCAAATGTTCACAAAAAAAGACATTTACTTTAGTGATGACCCCAGTGGTTTACATATTTTTCATTGAATAACATGTAAAACTTGTTCCCTTCCATCTTCAAATTATGCTATTCTGCAAAGACAGACGATTTACTGACAATTCCTTTGGCTTTCTAACCATCAAAAGTGATTTACATAATGACTGCTGGAGTTTAATTTTTTTCATGTTTAATGTTCTCAAAATGATGCATACTGAAGAATTAAGAAAGCTTCTGAATTTTTTATATGGAAGGTCAGAAGAGAATTTTTATTTATCTTTGAGAAATTGGGCAACTGAAGCAAGAAGAAATAATTGACTCATTTGAGTGAATCAAGACAGACTGTCGGAAACCTTCTTGCTAGATCATTACCTAATCAATTTTTCACAAGTCTATGCCAGAAAGAAACTAATTTCAGAAGATTTTACCCTAGCTTTAATGAATTTTCTAGCTCAACATCATTGATGTGAGGAAACCCGTCTCAAAATTGAAAGAAAGTGTGTCCCCGTGTAGGAATATTCCTCTCCAGGGCAATTTCTAGAGCAGTTTGGCCTTTCATTGTGGGAAGGAGGGATCAATATGAATATTTCCATTATTATCTCCTTTCCTTAATTTAATACTATAATTTTTCATAAATACCATAACAGATATCTGAATGTTAGCCTCCCTCGATGATGTAACAGACTCCTACTCCACATGTACAAGTTATATTAGCACAGTCAAACTTGATCAGTTCATATCACTTTGCCTAGCCCCTTCAATGGCTTCTCATCTTATGCAGAAAATTTAAAAAAATAAATTAAAAGTTGAAAGCCTTATATTGGCCCCCAAAAAACTGTTCAATTTTGATCCGTCCCTAATTTCACATCCTGTGCTTTTCTTCTCTGTTCTTTCCTCCCCTACATGTCATAGGCTTGCATGCAGAACTTGAATGGCACTAACAATCCACCCAGCTCAGGGCCCTTTCACCCACTGAGATACCATCTAAAGTGATCTTTTTGCAGCTGATATCATGACTTGATCACTTACTGACTTATTTCCTTCACTCCTACCATTTTTTTCAGGTAGAATGTTTCTTGATGACTTTATATAAAGGTTACTTCTCTGTTGGCTGCTAACTAGACTCAGACATTTCACATCTTCACTCTAAGTGTCTTATTGCCTGTTTAACCAACTATACTCTGAACTCTCTGAGTTTCTATTCACTTTATTTCCTGATCTTTTTTCAAACAATAGAGAATGGCATGCACTTGATGTTTAAACCCTACTGTTAATAAATAAGGGAAGTAGATAGATAACAGAGCAAAATTATAATAGTAAAACAGCTGAGTTTGGGCTCCGTGTTGTTCTACTTTTATTAGTAAGACATTACAGCTGGCCTAACAGGTGCCAACCCAAATGTTGGAAGCTCACAGAATAAAGGAAGTTGGTGAAAGTGGGAGTGATGATTGTACTCTCTCTCTCTCTCTCTCTCTCTCTCTGTGTGTGTGTGTGTGTGTGTGTGTGTGTGTGTGTGTGTGTGGTATATTTATGCTTCCTCTCTGAGCAATGATACCACTGTGGAATACCCTAAAGGTCACCTAGACATAAATCATCAACCTCACTCAATACAACAGGTGTGACCTGGAGACCTTATCTTCTACTTGGAATTTCAATAGTTCAATTTAATTATCACACACCCAAAAAACACTGATTTTAAACTAGTTTCCAGATTCTGCTCCTTTTCAATACATGTTTTAGTTTATGTCTTCCTTCTGAGATTCTTAAATTGTTTTCCCTTCACACTTGTCTCTTCTCTCTTGCTAAAAAAATGCCCATTTTCCCAGTCCTAGAATATGGCCTTCATGAATCCCACCTGATGAGAAAAGATCTTTTATCCTGTCTCTGTCTCTGAAACCAGGCCAATCCACATTCTGTTCTCAAGAGGCAATGGAAGAGTGGTCAGATTTCAAATAAGTGTGGGCAAGGAGCAAGCTTTGCTCTGCTCTGTAGCTGTATCATAGACACACATGCTCTAAATTAAGCAGGATTAGCAATGGAGAAGGCCTGTAACTGGCTTGGTAAAATGAGCTGACTAGTAGTAGCCACAGGAGTGATGCAAAGGTAACTTTTGGGGTTTTATTAGTAAATATGATTAAAATCATCCCATAAAGTAAGTGTAAACTAATGAAAAACAAGTTTAGTATTTTTAGAAAAACTGAAATTATGATTTTTCCCCCCCCTTTTTTTTTTTTTAGCAATTCTAGAGTTTGATTTCATGGCATTGCACTTGCTAAGTTGGCGTGGTACTGTACCACTTGAGCCACTCTACCTATCTGTTTTGTGTTGAATATTTTCATGATAGAGATTTGCTTAAGTTCTGTTTGTGATTCTGTCACAGAGATGACACAGCACCCAACCATTATGCCTACCCTATTGTTTGGGATGACAGGTGCATGTCATTATGTCTAGTCATTGATGGAGATGGAATCTCATGAATTGCTAAGCCCAGGCCAGCCTTGATCTACAATTCCTTCATTTCTACCTCCCTAGTTGCAGGGATTGAGCCACCGTATCAAGCTAATATCAATGTAAAACTTTTGGTTTTAGAATAACAAGTAATCAAATGTAAATTAGAAGTTAGAAAGTTACTCTAGTAGGGAGATTAGGAGTACATTTTTCTCCATTTTGAACTTTATTATATTTTTATAATAGGAAAATATATTAAAAGCATTAAAAGTCAATAGCAAGGTGGTTATAATGTAAAAATGTGGGGTTTTTTTGGGGGGGTTTGAACTTAGGGCCTGACATTAGCTAGGCCTGTGAGTTTAGTACTCTCACTTGATCCAAGCCTCCAGTTTCCCAAAATAACCACCTGTTTTGCTGTTTATTTTAGTGATAGAGTCTCATAGACATTTTTTCTGGCTGACCTTGAACTATGTCCTCTTTGTCTCAGCCTTCTGAGAAGCTAGGATGATAGGGACATGAACCATGAGTCATGCAGGTACTATTGAGGACTTTTAAATAAGTTGGGCATTAAAAATTCTTCCCATAAACCGCCTAACCCTTATGATTCATTTTTTTCTATGTACCTAGCACATTTTTATACTCCAAATCAGAAATATAAAGATTGTAGGTGGCATTTTACATTTTAGCTCAGCACAAAAATCACAATCTAGAAATAAATAATACATTTTGAAGTATTTTACACATTTAAAAATAAGAAATTGTAGGTGGCTATAGCTCAGATTTGTAAAACAAATAGTGAAGATAATTCATCCTAACACAGAAACTCAAACAGTAAGAGAAACAACATTTGTGAAGCAACTAATACATGGTGGACACTGCTCAGGTTATCTCATTCACTCTACAATAACCAGAGGGATTCCGTTGATATTTTAGAAAGGAACAAACAGTGTTTTGGAATGAGTGTCTAAAACTGAAGCACTCGAGAAGCCTATTTAATCCCATGAGTGCCTCTGCTTTAGGTAGGACTCTGTGAAAATGAATATTCACTTGATAAATTGTTTTTTAAACGAGAAAAATATTTTCACAATCACATTTAAATGATCCACAACCTCTAGCAACTGAGGTTTGGGTGTTATATTATTATAATCTAATTTTGGTGTAGCTTCATCAAGTAATACAATTTTATGAGTAATCAGATAAATTTAAATTTGGGTGCTTAAATAGATAATATCCTAATCTAGTCCTCTTTCACTAGCTTTTCAAATTGAGTGGCATACATCAGTTCCTCTAGCAGGTCTTCATAGTGGGATCCACAACACCTTGAGAAGTGTGAACAAAGGCCAAGATGACTATTTACCATGTATCTTTACTATAATGTATTTGCCAAAGTGACTGTGAGCATGTCAGCTATGTTTGTTCCCAAACTCATTTATGCATAGGTAATACCTACTTAGGTGGATTATACAAAATGCTAAAATAACAGTAGTGAAAAATATTGGACTGGTAAAAATTTAATTGAATGTTTATAAAAATGACTCTTGTTGCAGAAGCCTCATTCAGAGGCCTGAATGAATGGAAAGATTTGGGATGGGGATCCTATAATGTAAAATGATTCTAAATTTAAATCATTATGCAGCTACTTTACTTAAAACAATCCAAAATTTAAAATAAAAAAGAAAAAGGCCAATTGTAATTTCAGTTGCAGAATCCATTTGTCTTTAAAACAAAAATTAGGAAACAATTGAATATTGATGGCCTATTTGTAAACATTTTAAGTTTAATATCTCACTATGTTAAATATTCTTATAAACAAATCACTTCATGGCTATTGTTTCACTGTGTTAGCTTTCTATTAGTAGCTTCACACATCACAAATTTATTTTTCATATTTCATGCAGGTCAGATGTCTCCTTAGGATCTCATGGAGCTGAAATCCAGGAATCGTGTTGTGCTGCCATCTGGGGCTGAGAGTCCTCTTCCAGACTCACCAGTTTGTTGGCAGAATCCATTTCCTTGCGAGTGTGAGGTTGAAGTCTCCATGTTTCTGCTTGCTGTTAGGTAGGGTCACTTTTAACCCCCAGACACTGCCCATAGTTCCTTGCCACATGGCCTCTAAACTCCATTCACAGCATGGACATTTGCTTGCTTTCTGGTAAACCAGAATCGGTCTCTCACTTATTCCTCTAAACAGCTGGGGCAAAAAATGTTCTACATTTAGAGGGTTTTTGTAATTACATTAAGTCCACCTGGATATCCTCTGTGGTTTTTTTATTTCTCTTTTTAAAACAGGTCTACTGTATAATTGATACAAAAAGAAGCACACATATTTAATGTGTACAGTTGTGTGCCTTGGTTGTGATGACAGTATCCTTTTTATAAGCACATTTTACAAAATTACCACATTGAAATACCTGTAATCACAGACCCTGGCATTCTACGTGCATCAGTGGGCCTGAGTTCTGCTTATGCTGTCATAGAAAAAGCTGCTGTACGAGACACAGGATTCCAGAATACCACAGCCACAGTATGAAGCTAAGCCTCCATCTTCTGCTTCACTCCTTCATTTGTCATCGTCTGTCTTCTCCAAAGCAATCTAACTGTTTACAGGGTAAGAAGAGACGAAGGATAATATTAGCAGTGAGTGGTCTCTCTGTCTAAAGAAAGAAAAAAATTCTAATTTTTCGAAACAAAAACACTGTGGGAGGAATTCTCAATTGATTTCAGTCAGACAGTCTCCTACTCTGTGACACCCACCTCACTGTTTCTTTAAACAGTGAGAGTGAAAATGAGATCTATTTAGGTTTGGGTGGGCCAGAACAGATCAAAAATCATGATTTCTGGAACATTCACTTGTTCTCTCCAGGGAGAAAGTGCTTTACAATAAAATGAAGGCCAAATAACATATTAGACTCATTCCAACAGTAGTCTGATATAGTACCAGAGAATTGGATAGGAGACTGTGATCAATTTAGTCATAACAGAAAACTGAAGAATCTAATATAATATAATTTTCAAAGGCACTGGAGTGGTTAAAGCAATGTAGTCTTTAAGTACAGACAGCATGGTATTTTCTCCTAACTCAGCCTGCTGGTTTCCATTAAGATGGGCATCAGACAGCATCCCCTTTATCAGCCTTACTACAAGTTAACAGTGAGCATTTCATAATCATGCCTTGTCTCCATGTTCTGTTAATCTTAGAAGAGAAAAGGGAAAGCGAATGATATGAATAAAAAAGAAATGAAAACACTCCTAAACCATTTCATAGATGACCTTCCAGCCCAGCAAAGTAAATCTTTCCATCCCTGAAGGACAACTGGTTTACAAGAAGTTAGGCATTGATTGGAAGCTCTGACCTGCTGTTTTTGAAGATCCTTTAAAAAAATCATTGGCAACTGTGAATATAAAACCTAAGATAAAATGCTGAGAAGACTTCAAGAAAAAAGCAAAATAGACATGAATGAGCCAATAGTCAAGAATCATTCTTATTCTGACTGCTCACCAAAACATAAATTACAATGATGAGCCCTTCTTCAACATTCCCTTATTGTACTCTCAGAGTAAACAACCGTTCTGTCATTTAAAACATAAGAATTTCCTGCAAGTAAATGGCCTTCTTCTAAATCACACATTTTTAAGATATTTCAACAAAACTACCTGAAATATTATTAGCTTAGCTCTAATATAAAAAAATCTAAATTTAAATAATGGTTATGAAACTTGGACATCATTATAAGAATGCTTTGGAAGTGCAAACTAAAGAAAAGTATACCTATTTTCAACACCCATATCTTATTACCATCCAACATTTATTTTAATATGAACAAAGTGGTATTGAATCCCTTTATAGTGGAATTTAATAGCAATTCTACTATTCTATATAAGAATAAACTGGACCACAGATGCCATACAAGCTTTTGCAATTTAATTGAAGAGTAAGTACATGGATGTACTTTAGAAATATAAAGAAATAACTAAAGTCTATCAGCCACCAGAGATTAATTAAGCCACATAAAAATCTTGTTATAGATAGAACAAAACTCTAGCTATATATTCGTTTCTCTGAATGAGACTTTATTTTATTGTGCTGGTCCTAGGACTTATACTCAGGACCTAAGCACTGTCCCTGAGCTTTTCTGCTCAAGGCTAGTGCTCTATCACTTGAGCCACAGCTCCACTTCTGGCTTTTTCTGAGTAGGTAATTTGGAGATAAAAGTCATATGGATTTTCTATCTGGGCTGGCTTCAAACCATGATCCTCAGATCTCAGCCTCCTGATCATGCACCTCACCAGCGCTTGGCTTTGAATCATACTTCTAATAGTATATTTTTCACCTATTTTGAGTATGCACATGTAGATATGTATGTGCATATCTCTACATCAGTATTTCACACTGTATATCTCAGCGTAGCCATAGGCTTCATATAAATCATTTATGGTAAGAATCCTTATATTTCTGAGACAGTGTTACATGGTATAGCCAATTGAGATAATCACTTTTGTGAAAAGTAAACTCTATGACTCACCAAATTCACTCTTAAGTAATTATGCAAAATAAAATAAAGCCTGCATTGCCACAGAGCTTATTCAGGTATACTCAACTTTTTTTCACAATAGTCAAAGCAGAAGTGCTACTGAATTCATCAAGACAAACAATAATAAGTTGAAGTGTACAACAGCATACTACTGACAGATAGTCTTGAACTACTCAACCATGCAACTACTGAGTCTTAACAAAAGAAGTTAGAGACAGAGGAATGAATATGAATGTTTCCATTTATATGAAATAGACAAGAATAATCTCCGATGGGAGAATGCAGACTCACGAGGTTGGACTAGGAAAGGACACGAGAACATTCTTCAGTGATGCGATCTATTATGTTTTAAATGGAGCACAGATCTCATCGGTTTGTGTACTCATTTGAACGGCATAAACTGACCAAGTAACTTGGGATGGTGAGTAAGTTGAGATAGACGGAGGAGGAGGGAAAGGGTAACATTGATCAAAATGCATTGTACACTTCAGTTTACCTGTTGAATTGAAATAGCTTTGTGTGACTAACGATTAAAAAAATTAAAGTAAATGAAAGCAAAAAACAACCTCAAAAAGTACTACACAAACTGAAATTTTGAAATCAGTGCGCTATGCCACATATAAATAATACTTCAATAAAGACTACTTTATAAAGTACTTAGGAATTTCTAGGTCAAAGAAGGATAAACAACATAAGCTTCAGCAAATAAGCTTTCTTAAAACAGTACAAGGGCTGGGAAGATGCTTAGTGGTAGAGTGCTTGCTTTGCATGCATGAAGCCATGGGTTCAATTCCTCATCACCATATAAACAGAAAAAAGCCTGAAGTGGTGCTGTGGCTCAAGTGGTACAGCACTAGTTTTGAGCTGAAGAGCTGAGTGAAAATGCCAAGGCCTAGAGTTCAGGCCCCACAACTGACAAAAATAACAGTAAGAATAATATCTTAAATGATATTATAGTAGGCTATGAATCTCCAATAAGAAGCCATAGCAAGTAAAGTGTTGCGATTGAGCATTGTAAAGGCCACCTGTAAACGCTGAGCCTCCTCGGAACATAGCACAAAAGTAAGCCTTTTATAGAAGGCATATAAAGAAATCAAGAGAAAAACTGCTCTTGTGCATATCACACATACATGTGGTGCCACTTGTTCATAATACCAATAATAAAGGAAGTTGTAGCGGAGCCTTCAGAGATGATTAGAGAAGACAGCTGAAAAAATAGCAAAGGGAGATGCTGAGAACCAATCAAGCAGTTGAGACTTTGATTCAGAGACATAAGGCAACTGTATGGAAAGAGTGAGGAAATTTATTTTTGGCTCTGTGGCAGACCTGCCCAGGGGCCCCTGTGCAATTCACACATGAAATTTATGACACTGTGGCTGGCTTTGTATAAGTGACCTTAGAGTATGTAATTGTCTATGACTGGTGGCAGCTGTCATTGGAGTACAGTAAGCTAGGCAATGTCTCTTATTGTTCTATGCTTTGGGAGACACTGGCTTCAGTACTTCAGAAAATCTGCTAGTGAGGACAATGAAACATTATTAGTTAGGATTTACTGTTAACCAGTCACCATGTTGAATAATGCTTATTATGGATTATAATCCCCACTGTACACTTTAATATCCCCCCACTTGAGAGCTGTGGGAGAATTGAAAAGTAGTCCCCAGGGCTGGAAGCAGAGATACAGATGGGAGTAATTCAAGTGAGCATTGTGAGAAGACTTTGAATCTTTTACATTGTTTGTGCCACTTATTTACATTTATAAATAATCTTATATTTTGAGACAGTGTTTACTGTTAATTGGTAATACTTATTATGCATACCAACAAGTCTAATAATTATTTGTCTTCCTTTCTTCTGTAGGAGCATAATGCATTTTTTCCATCTTATTTCACAAAGGTCCACATAACATTCACTTACCTGATGATTGATTAGTTTTGATAGTCACATTTGCTATCTTATGCCTAAGATGCTTCATATTTAATATATACCAAATGTCGATAAAGCAATGGTAAGAAGGAAGAAGAATAGAAGTGTTCATGGGTGGAGGAATGGATAGATGAATGGATGGGTAAGTGGGTGATACGATTCAACATTATCAATTGGGTAGAATTAAAGATTAAAGATTAATTCTAGAACTTCTGTTTTGAGTTATGAAGAAATAGACCTATTCTTTGCTAGATTGCCTTTAAACCACTGAAGAACTCCAAACATAAGATACTAAACACACACATACACGCAAAAACAAAATGGAAAGGAAGAAGGTAGACTGTGTAGGAATCTCAGGACTAGAAAAACAGAATGGTTTTTCACATGTTCTAGATGGGAGAATAAAGGAATCTAAAACCTAGAACTTTCAACAGATACACACAATTAAAACTCCTAAGAAAAGCCTACACCTTCTACACAAAGGACAAGTAATAAATCTTTTTCATAATATCCATTCTGATCCAGCCCCAAACCAAAAGTAAACTATGTCTTCCCTGAAGAATCAGTGGGGCTGTTGGGAGTTAAAGTTCCATTCCCATTGAATAAAGATGAAATGGGTCATGGAAGCCATCCGCCTCCTTTCACCTGACATGCCAGTGGGACCAAATGGAAAGCATTATTCCCATGCACTCACAGAAACAAAGAGGGGAAACAAGTTTGCCCAAGGCAAAGCTAGTTGGCAATATGGTTTACTCACCGTGAGAGTGTCAGTGGGATCCATTGTGAGGAACTGAGCTTTCCCATCACTAGACCTGTCCACCTAACTGGAAAAACTACTTATCCAAGAAGACATTAACTAAATCTCAAGATATTAGAGCATAATGCTCACTATACCCAGGACAGAATCAAAATTTTTTTCATCAGACTAAGTGCCAAAATTTTCATGAACAACAATGATGAGATAGCAAAACCAACATGATGACTACGTTAAAAATAGCTGACAAGAATTGTAGTGAAAATAGAAATAGTTCCATACACAATTTCAAAAGTGCTTTACACAAATAAAAAGATAGAAAGTCTTAGTAAAGAAATAAGAGACATAACATCATGGAAACTTTAGAAATAAAAAATGAAATAAAGAACTTAATGATGGCTCAACAGTAAAAGAGAATATGGAAAAATAAATCCATATTCAAATAGTAGATAATATCCAAGCTATATAATTGCATGATAATAGAAGTTTTTTAAAAAACCACATGCTTAGCCACCTCAGAAATTACAATAAAGATCTTATTTTCATATCAGAGTTCTAGAAGAAGAAGATAAAGAGGTTATGATTTTAAAAGTATTAAAAAGGCCACACTAAAGCCACTAGCACAATCATGTTTATTGCAGCATTATTTACCACAGCCAGGAAATGGCATCCACCTAGATATACCTCAGTGGATGAATGAATCAAGAAACTGTAATACACACACACACACACACACACACACACACACACACACACACACATAATGGAATTCTACTCATCCATCAGAAAGAATGATATTGTAAAATTTGTAAGGAAATGGAAAGACTTGGAAAAACTATATTAAGTGAAGTAAACTGTAGCCAAAGGAACATAGGTTGCAAGGCTTCCCTCATTTGTGGTAACTAGAATGTGCCTATAAATCAAGTAAATTCACTGAATGACTAAAATAAATAAGTAACAGTAAAACATGAGGCCAAAGGAAGGTATGGCATAGGAGTGGTGGGCAAAGGCTCAATAGCTATGGACAGTTGATCATATAAAATAATATTTTGTGAAATGAACTCTAAAAAAAGGAAACGAGACATTCTTCAGCTGCTATTGTTGCTGTTTTTGCTTTCTTTATCTTGTTTGTATTTGTGAGGGTAAAGGAGGAACATAAAAGGTAAAACTGATAAATATAACAATGATACTAGACACTATGTGGAAAATGAACTGGTATCTAATGGGTGGGGACAGGAGGGAAAGATTGGGAGAGAGTGAAGGAAGGGGAAACATGGTGCAAAAAGAATTGTGCAGATTGCACCTGATTAGTATAACTATAGGCCTTTTGTATATGAACTATATAATAACAATAAAATGTATCAAAGTAGAGCACTATTGTGAGAGAAAAACTGAACAAAAGCTGGAGGTACTGAGTTCAACCCCTGGTACCACACACACACACACACACACACACACACACACACACACACACACAGATCATATTTGCCCAGTGTTGATGGCTAGCACTTATAATCCTAGTTGTTCAGGATTCTGGGATCTGAGGATCAAGGTTGAAAACCAGTTTGGGGAGAGAGACTCAAATGATTATCTCCAATTAACCAGAAATTAAGCTGGACCACAGATGTGACTAGAACACAAGCCATGAGAAAGATTATGAAGCTTTGAATTCATGTCTCGGTACCACCACACACACAAAAAAAACCTATTAAAAGTTATACTACAGAAATAGTTGGAGATTGATGTTTGAAACTAGTCTGAGCAAAAAGTTGATGAGATTCCATCTATACAAAAACATTTGGGATTGGTAGACTCATTTGTGTAATCCCAACTAAGTGGGAGGCATCAATAGGAGGAGCGTGGCCCCAGACTAGCCTGAGAAACAGTGTGAAATTCTGTTGGGAAAATTAGCTAAAGCAGAAATTGGTCGAGGAGTAGCCAAAGGGTAGGCCACTTGCCTATGAAGTGCATAGTCCTGAGTTCAAACACCAGTATTAATCAGGAAAAACAAATATTAGAACATTTCTGATGAATGTAAGCTTCATGTCCCCCAAAATATGAATAAACTTAAGGATTCAAGAAGGTAAGCAAACCTCAACTAAAGAAATCCACCTAAGTCTCAACACAGTGAAACTTTGTAAAGCAAAAACAGAAAATAGCTCGAAAGTAATCAAAAAGGAATAATGCATTATCTATGGAGGAACAACGTCTTTGAAGGACAACAAATTTCTCATTGAAACCAATGAGGCCCAAAGGCAACATGTTCTTCATTGCTGACAAACAAGAAGTGTCCATCCAGAATTTTACCTACAGCACCCACACCCTTCAGAAGTGAAGGCAAGATGGAATGAGAAAATTCTTAGGTGAAGGACCTCTAACAGCTTGAACATTAACCATCCTATCCTAAAGTAACGTCTAAAAGAAAACTAAACAGATTAAAGAAGGAAGCCTGAGCCATCTAGCATGCAGAACCACAAGGAACACAGTAGAGTATGAGAAAAAGTACTGCACTATTTTTGCATATTAAGTTTTCTAAACCATGGTAAGTGGATAAAACAAAAAGTGTAATAAGAAAGAGGTGACTACCAAAGTGTGCAGAGACACAGAGAATCTATATCTTGTGTGCAAATGTTTTCCCAGCCTGGAGAGAGAGCCTATGTTCTGAAAAGCATCCTGCTGAGAAGTTCTAGACTGAGGAATGCAAATGCAAACATGGGAACTGTGAGATTAAGTTGCTGGTGAAATTCTATATGTTGACCCATGTGACTGAATTCTCTTAACCACTAGAAAGACAGAATGTTTTAACATATGCATCTTCTGCTCACAGGTGAGAAAGGAATCTGTTCTGGACAAACTCACTAAATCTAAAGCCCCAGTATATTCACATAGGAAAAATGTGCCTCTCTTTCTCTAGATGATCTTAGATCAGCTGTGACCAAGATGGAAATTACTCCAACTTCTAAGAGATGTCTCAGGACTGTGATGATGTTGCTGAACCACTGAATTAACCAGACTCAGAGTCAAAGTACTTCAGGACTTTTTTTTTTGGTCGGTCGTGGGGCCTTGAACTCTGGACCTGGGCACTGTCCCTCAGCTCTACAGCTCAAGGCTAGCACTCTGCCACTGAGCCACCTTCCCAGCCCAGATTTCAGGACTTCTTGTTACATGACCTTTTGTAAAGTCTTTTAAATTCTGTATTCCCTCAAATTAAAAGTAAATAATGTATGTCATAAAGGAGAACTGAACAAACAAAGGCAGGCTTCAGGCAGCAATAATGAAGGAAAGTAAATCTGAGTAGTCTTTGGAAATTGAAATATCAGGAGAGAAGAAACAAGATCTTCTTGAGAGATTCAACACAAGTGATTAGAAAGGGAAGCCCTAAAGTAACACAGAGCTTGTTAAATGGCATCAGCCAAAAGTTCAGCTGAATAAGATAGACAAAACACAATAAAAGAATAGTATTCCTGGACATTGAGTAGAAATTTTTAAGTGTCTAAGAAAATAGTAAACATGATTGCACTGTCAGTTAGGCAAATGAAGATTGAGTTCATTATTAATTTTGTAAAATTCAACTCATGCCAAACAAATATGGTTATGGTCTGTTAACTCTGAACATAGAAAAAAAATCTGACAATTTAGCAAAATGTAGCAATGTAATTGTGCTAGGGGGTAAGGAAGAATGAGTGAAGAGAGAGGGAGCAGGTCATTATCGCTCTGCTTCCCCTAATGCAACGAAGATCTAATGACTCAATTCTATAACAATATTATCAATGTTTCATACACTAGATAAAAAGAAAATTATACAAATAACTAGAATGAATAGAAGGAGATATACTCCAAAAACTTTGTGTTGGTTGTCTAGAAACCTCTTGCTCTAAATACTTTCTGGAGTCACACTCTACTCGCAGGTAGCAAAGGTGTCCATCAATGAAGCCTTTGTTTACAATTCATCTTACGTCTTCCCTCCAGATATTTCATATCCCTTTCTCTACTACCTTATTTTTTCATAGAACATGCCAATACCAAAAATATACTGTTTTAAATATACATATTCATGTGTTTGTTGCCTTCTGCCTCACAAGAGTATTCACTTCATAGTGGCAAGAATTTTGTATATGATGACTTGCTAATTCATCATAGCGCTGGTATTCATCAGAGTGGCTGGTATGTAACAGACTTTTGATAAGCAAATTTGATGAGCAAATCAATATGCATGTGTGAAGATTCAGATGACATAGACAGTTTTGTCATTGTATCCCATTTTGTTCTATGATGTTAAAAATGAACATTTAATTTTTGTTGAAAATAATGTTTTTAAAAAGATGAATTTGGCCAAAAACAAAAGGCCCTATTTCTAAAATGATACTGAGCCTAAAAGATAGGTGGATAGTCCCTGAAAAGTCATCTGGACTGATTCTGATACCTAACTTGGAAACTGAACAACTAAATAACAAAGCCAGTAAGAGCAACAACAATGCAAGATTTTAATGCTTCACAGATCTATCGGCTAGTGAATCTTATAGATCTAAGGAGACAAATAGGCAAAGATATTTTTTTGGGGGGGGGTCCGGTCATGGGGCCTGAACTCTGGGTCTGGGCGCTGTCCCTCAGCTCTTCAGCTCAAGGCTAGCACTCTACCACTTGA
>NW_012267327.1:4769906-4787247 GCF_000151885.1 Dipodomys ordii
ACTTCCGGCTTTTTTCTTTTTGCTTACGTGGTGCTGAGGAATCTAACCCAGGGCCTCTTGCATGCAAGGCAAGCACTCTACTACTGAGCCACCTTCCCAGCCCCTAGGCAAAGATATTTTAAGACCTACAACTTTTTAGACAAGCACTCCACCACTTAAGCCATACACACACACCCTTTTTTTTTTTTACTTCAGTTGGTTTTTGACAGGGTCTTATGCATTTGCCTGAAATGACCTCTGAATATGAATTGCCTATGTCCACATTCTAAGTGACTGAGATTACAGGTATGTCCAGTTTGTTTCTTGACACAGAGTCAAGTCAGAATCACTGATGTTTCAGGCTAGCCTTCAACTGTGATCCTATCTATCTTCCGAGTAGCTGGATTTACAGATGTCACCACTAGGTGGCTAGGTGGTTATCTTTTAATCATATTACAAATAAGCTTTAAATTGTTTCATTTTTTTCCTAACAGAAAAGGAATATTTTTCGTTGTGTAACATTCAGAAAACAGAAATTGACAAAAAGGGAAAACATGAAGTGATCATACTGATCAGAAACATGTTTAATATATTTGTCAGTATTCTTCCATTTGTGTTGCCACATGTGCTGATGTATTTGTATATATGTTTGTGTGTTTATCTATGCTGGCTCTGTGTGTAAGTCTCATTATTTTCAAATTGGAATTTGTGATACAATTTCAAGACAAGTTTGGAACATTTCCCATCTTTCTTATGGTAGTCTGGCAGCCTTTGTATGTTAGTGACTTCCTAGCTACTGACCATAACTACTTTTAGCTCTTGATCTGTGGTTAATGGATCAATGTTGCCTCATACTAATTTTCTGAAGCAGACAGTGTTTCTTTTGGACATGTTTTCTCCTAAGTTCTTTCTCACAACAACCCACTAAGGATCTGTCCAGCCAAGAATGGAGAAAACTAATGCTTGGAAAGCCATATCACATTTCTTGAATTACCTTTTGAACTTTGATCCCCTTGCAAAGTTTCAGGGTGGGAATAAATTACCCTACAAAGCAAATTTCCCTCTGCTGTTGATGAAGATGGACATTCAGACAGAATAAGTTGCTTAGATAACTAGATTGAACACAAACTTATAAAGGGTTTACCAAGGGATAGCTTTCCCAAACAGAACACTTTCTAATTACTATTCTTTAGTTTTACGTATGATCAACTAGTAATGACTTTCTGTGTATTTCTTTTATTCATCTATCCTTTATAGAATAACTGATCTTGTCCCAGTAGAGTCAATGAATTACTCATATCTAAGCATATCCACAAATAGAAGAAACAAAGCTACATAGCGAATACCTTAAGTATATCACAGGTATTAAATTTATTATTATAATACTGTATTTACATTATCTTTAAGTGGTTGTACAAAGAAGTATTCATCCTGCAATTAGTTTATGAATGCAATGCATCTTGATTATCAGCCCTTTCATCATTCACCCCATTCCTTTCCAGCCCAATACCGTCACTCAATTTTCTTTCAATTTTGCAGTATATCCATTTGATATCATAATGGCCTTCTCTCCCTCTTCTTCTCTTTGTTAATCTACTCCTTTCCCTTTAACTTTCTTTGCCACCTTCCAAATACCAGTTTCCTGGTATTTATTTTGTTGGCCTGTGAGTTTTCTATGGAATTATACTATTTGAATTCTTTCCTGCAAATATAGTATTTTAGTTCATATATTGTGTACACTTGCATATAAACCCATATGTGTCTACTAGTAAGAGCATTTATAAATTAGTTTTAGCTTCCATATATGAGAGAAAATACCTGTCATTTTTCCCTCTGGACCTGGCTTACTTCACTTAACGTAATTTTTTCCAGGTCCATTCATTTCTGTGCAAATGATGTAATATTCTTCTGAATAGATGAGTAACATTACCTGGCATCACAGATAAATAGTATCAAAATGATGCCAAAATGAAAGGAAACTTTCTATGTTAGAACAGGTTAAAAGTCCCAAGTAAATTCACATTGGTCTCAAAATAACATTGAGTTATTGCTGTATATATGCTTCTCACATTATAAATGGATCATCCTTTACTTTTGACTCTGTGGGCAAGTAAGCCCTTACTTTGCTCTCATTCTAGCACAACTTTACTAGGGGCAATGGATTAACTTTTGAGTAACAAGAGCCTTCTTTCCTTCCAATTCAATTTGTTTAAACAGCTCCATTAGCAAAGCAGATCCTCTAATTTAAATCTTAAAGTATCTACAATCCAGTTAAGTATAAAAATTGTGTGCTCACATATGTGCAGTGCCAGCATTTTATTTTCCAAATTGACTATTGGCATTTTTCTGTTGCAATGACTTTTTTTTTCTCTCCCCATTTCCTAATCACAGGAAAATGCATACATTTTTGTTTGACTGGAAATCTAATCTTAATAAAAGGAAGCTCCTTTCTACTTTCTGAGGAAGTATATTTTAGCTATAAATGCATATTTTAGTTGTAGTTATTAAATTGGATAGATAAAATGTTTTCCTTCTATTCTTCTCCTTGAAAAGCAAGTCCAAAACAAAAAAAGAATAAGGCAGAAATGAAACTCTCATCTTAAAATAAGTGGGATATATAATTTTAATTACAGTATTTAAGAAACTATCTCAAAAGTATCAAGAGGAAAATGAATTTGAAAAGATAACCAAAGTGAAGGACATTGTAGCTCTCAGAAGATGGCAAATCTTAATGGAAAAATCCAGAGCCTTGTATTAAGAACAAATACATAATGTGAGAACTGGTATTAGATTCTTTCCTGAAGTTCCTAGAGCAAGATTACTATTTAAGGAAGATACTCTGATTCCTAAGAATCATTAGAACCTCAGCTATAAACCCGAATTGATAAAGTAAAGCTCACCAACTCCATGAAACCCTATAGCATAAGGGAACTCTGTGTGAATCAAAGAATCCTTGTTATATGAGAATCTGTGCTGTTCACTGTTCTGATGCTACCTACTTTGTATCAAATCATCTCTCTATGGCTTATCACATTGAGGAGCAAGGGATAATAAAAGCTAAACAAGAAACAGTAGAAAACAATAATGGAAAGAATAGTTAAAACAAACCACAAATGAATGAAAACATTACTACACAGTAGCATAACTCTGTGGTGTCAATCACAACAAATAAAAAAATGTTGTCATGGTGAACATGCAATAACTCAGGGTAGCAATAATATGATAGATCACACAAAATTTAACCTCAAGGATTGAAAAAAAAGAAAAGAGAAAAAGAAAATCATAAGAGAAATAAATACAATAGCTAAGAATTGAATGAAAATACAAAATTAAGAAAATTAAGCAAAGAAATAGTGTCCAGGCCCTGAGTTCAGCCCCTAGTAGTGGCACACATACAAAGAAAAGAAAAAAGGAACAGAAAAGAAACAAAAAAGAACAAAGGAAGGGAGAGAGGGGAGGGAAGGAGGGAAAAAAGAGAAAGAAAAAAGGAAGGTCGGAAGGAAGGAAGGAAGGAAGGAAGGAAGGAAGGAAGGGGAAAATGAATCTCAGTGAAAAAAACTAAGTTTTTTGTCAATAAAATGGTTGGAACTTAGGAAATGAAAGAGTACATTGTATACTAGAAAACAATTCTACATGTACATATGTTCTAACAAAATTATGGCACAAGGAAACAATTCAGATTGTTCACAGTCAGCAACATCCTTCAGTTCCCTTCTGGGAGACAATAGGACAATACTCAGAAGTCAAAGGAGAACCATTAACAGACAAGAATATTTCACCCAACAAACATTTGATGTTAGGACAAACTTCTCTTAGGTCAATCATGGTGTCTGTTTAAATAGGTGAATAAATAAATAAGCTTTGTGATTTTATGTGCTATTTAATTTGATTCCCCATGAGCATCCATGAGAACATAGCTGACAAATGTGGAAATAAAAGTAGAGCTCAAGAAGAAAGGAACACATTCATGAATCATAATCCTACCAGAAGCAATTACATAATGATTCCACAAATTTAATTCTTATAAGAACCACTATGTAAGTAGCTTTTTTATTACCCTAAGTTTTTTATTGTGAAAATACTGTACAGAGGGGTTACAGTTACATGAGCAAGGTAATGAGACATTTCTTCTTTTTGTAAATAAGTTTTTTATTGTGAAAATACTGTGCAGAAGGGTTACAACCACATGAGCAAGGTAATGAGTACATTTCTTATCAAGCATTGTTGCCTCCTCCATTTTCCCCCCTACCATCCCTTCCCTCCCATCTCCACAACTACATCCCACCCCCCACCCTCGCCAAAATTATAAAGTTCGTTTTACAACATAGCTTCTTGTACATCTCATTGTTGCAATGGGTCCACCTGTATCACTACTTAAACAATTTGTTTTTTCCCTTCCGCTCCCCAAATTATACCAACAGTGAAAACAGGTTATACCGTGGGGGAGGGACATACAAAACAACAAAAAAAAATCAGATGGTACCTTAAAAATAAGTTAGAAACAATAGCAAGAAAGAAAAAAACGAAGTGGTGCTGTAGCTCAAGCGGTAGAGCACTCACCTTGAGCAAAAGAGCGCAGGGACAGCACCCAGGCCCAGAGTTCAAGCCCCACAACCGACCAAAAAAAAAAGGAAAAACTACTTGAGTCCTTACCTTGAGGTTCATTTTGCTTGACATCATCTTATCTGACCTTTTCTGCTTGTCTCAGATATATACTAGTTATTGTAAATAAGGGAAGCCATGAGACCTATGTTTCTTCAGGCCTGGCTTACTTCACTTACTATATAAACTTTTCCAAGTCTTTCCATTTCCTAACAAATGTGACAATATCATACTTTCTGATGGAAGCATAAAATTCCATTGTATACATATATATGTATATATTATATGTATACATATATATACATATATCACATTTTCTTGATCCATTCATCTACTGAGAGGCATCAGGGTTGGTTCCATAGCTTAGCTATGGCAAATAATGCTGCAATAAACATAGCTGTGCTTGTAGCTTTAGTATGGTCTTGTTTGTGATAATTTGGGTAAATGCCTAAAAGTGGGATTGCTGGGTCATAGGGGAGCTCTATGTGGAGTCTTTTGAGGAACCTCCATACTACTTCCCAAAGTGGTTGAACAAGTTTACATTGCCACCAACAATGCAGTAGAGTTCCCTTCTGTCCACATCCCTTCCAGCATCTGTTGTTCTCAGAGCTCTTGATAATAGCCATTATAACTGGGGTGAGGTGGATCTCAATGTTGTTTTAATTTGCATTTCTTTTATGATTACAGAGGTTGTGCATTTCTTCCTGTGTCTATTGACCACTCTTATTTCCTCTTCAGAGAAGTTTCTCTTTAAGTCTTTAGCCCACTTATTTATCGGGCAGTTGTTTCTTTGAGGATTTGTTGTTGGGGGATTTAATTTTTTGAGTTCCAGGTGTATTTTAAATATGAGACCCTTATCTGTTGTATGACTAGTGAAGATCTTCTCCCAATCCGTGGGCTTTCTATTGATCTTGCTAGCTATGTCATTTGCCGTGCAGAAGCTCTGCAATTTCATGCAATCCCATTTGTCCAACCTCTCTTTGATTTGTTGTGTTTCTGGGTTTCTATTAAGAAAATTTTGGTCTGTACCAAGATGCTCTAGAGTTTCTCCAGTTCCTTCCTGTAATGTTTTCAGTGTGTCTGCTTTGACTCCGAGGTCTTTGATCCATTTGGAGTTGATTCTGGTGCAGGTGATATATAAGGATCTAGCTTTAGTTTTCTACAGGTGACTAACCAATTGTGCCAGCACCATTTACTGAAGAGGCTTTCTTCCATTCTATTTTTTTAGCTCGCTTATGGAAGATTAAATGGCTATTGACCTGTGGGTTCATTTCTGGGTTTTCATTTCTATTCCATTGGTCCTGAGGTCTGTTCTTGTGCCAGTACCAAGCTGTTTTGATTACTATGGCTTTGTAATAGAGTTTGAAATTTGGAATTGATATTCTTCCAGCACTGTTCTTTCTGTTAAGGACCGTTTTTGCTATATGAGGTGTGTTATTGTTCCATATGAATTTTTGGATTGGCTCTTCTATTTCCTTGGAGAATGAGGTTGGAATATTGATAGGTATTGGATTGAATTTGTAGATAGCCTTGGGAAGTATTGCCATTTTCATGATGTTGATCCTTCCAATCCAGAGGGAGGTTTTTCCACTTCCTAAGTTCTGCTTTATTTTCCTTTTTCAGGTTTTTAAAGTTTTCATCATAGAGGTCCTTCACTTCTTTAGTTAATTCCTAAGTATTTTAGTTTTTACAAATGAAGTTGCTTACCTGAGATCAGCCATGCTCTTCTCATTTTTGGCATACAGAAAAGCCATTGATATTTGAGGGTAAATTTTATACCCTGCTACTTTGCCAGTTTTGAATCAGCTTGAGTAATTTGGGAGTGGAGTCCGTGGGATTCTTTAATACAAGATCATGTCATTTACAAAGAGGGAGAGTTTTATTTCATCTTTCCCTATTTGGATCCCCTTTATGTTGGTATCTTGTCTTATTGTTGTAGCTAGGCATTCTAATACTAAATTGAAGAGAAGTGGAGAGAGTGGACATTCTCGTCTCATTCCTCAGTTAAGAAGAAATGGCTTTAGTTTTTCGCCATTAAGTATTATGCTGTCTGTAGGTTTGTTATATACAGCCTTTATTGTATTGAGGAATATTCTATGGATTATTAATTTTTCCAGAACCTTCATCATAAAGGGGTGTTAGATCTTGTCAAATGCTTTTTCTGCATCTATTGAGATAACCATGTGGTTCTTATCCTTGCCCTTGTTGATGTGATATTAATTGATTTGCGTATATTGAACCAGCTTTGCATCCCTGAAATGAATCCTGTTAGATCGTAGTGTATGATTTTTTGATGAATTGTTGAAGGTGATTGGACAAACTTTTATTGAGAAGTTTTGCATAGATGTTCATCAAAGTAATCGTTTATAGTCCTCTTTCTTTGATGAGTCCCTGCCTGGTTTTGGGATAAGGGCTATGATGGCTTCATAGAAAGAGTTCGGTAGTGAACTTTCTCTTTCAATTTCATTGAAGAGTTGGAAGAAGAGTATTGGTATGTGTTCTGCTTTGAAGGCCTTGTAGAATTCCACAGTAAATCTATCCAGTCCTCAGGTTTTCTAATATGGGAGGTCTCTTATTGCAGTTTCTATTTTAATGCTTGATATCAGTCTGCTACGTTGGTTTAACTCATCTTGGTTTAGTTTCAGAATGTTGATATTTGCTAGTAAATCATCCATTTCTTCCATATTCTCCAACTTGTTAGCATAAAGGTTTGAGAAGTATTCCCTTATAATGTTCTGAATCTTGGTTGTTTCTGTGGTGATATTTCCATTCTCATATTTGAGTTTATTTGGGTGTGTTCCCTTCTTTTTCTGATAAGATTTGCTACGGCTCTAAATTTTATTAATTTTTTCTCAGAACCAAATCTTTGTTTTGTTGATTCTTTTCATTTTTTTGGATTCTAATTTGTTTAATTCTGATTTAATTTTCATCATTTCTATCTACTGGATTGGGGTTTAGCTTGCTGCTCTTTTTCAAAGAGGTTCAGATGTCTCGTTGAATTGTTGGTTTCAGATCTCTCCAATTTGTTGATGTAGGAACTCAGAGCTATAAACTTGCCTCTGAGTACTGCCTTTGCTGTGTCCCAGAGGAGCTGGTAATTTGTATGTACATTTTTTTGGGGGGGGACCAGTCATAGAGCCTGAACTCTGGGCCTGGGCGCTGTCCCTCAGCTCTTCCGCTAAAGGCTAGAGCTCTACCACTTGAGCCACAGTGCCACTTCCGGCTTTTTTCTTTTTGCCCAGGGCCTCAGGCATGCAAAGCAAGCGCTCTAGTACTGAGCCACCTTCCCAGCTCCTGTATGTCCATCCAGTTTTGTTGAGGATCATGAACATTTGAATTTCCTTTCTAATCTCTTCCATGACCCACTCATGATTCAGCAGTGTGTTGCTCAGCCTCCATGTGTTACAGGACTTTCTTTGGTGGCTTTTGGTATTGAGTTCTAATTTTTTTCCCTTGTGGTCTGAGAGAATACAGAGCAGCATAACTTCAATGTTTCTGAATTGGGACATGTTTGCTTTGTGACCTAAAAATGTGGTCTATTTTGAAAAATGTTCCATGTGCTGCTAAGAAAAACTTTATTCTCATGCTGCTGGGTGAAATATTCAGTAGGTGTTTGTTAAATCTAATTGATCTATGCAGTTGTTTAGATCTGGGGTTTCTCTGTTTTTATCGGTTTAATCTATCTAATGGGGTAGTGGTGTGTTGAAACCCCCAACAATTAATGTCTTTGGATCTATGTGAGATTTGAGGGAAAATAGTGTTTCTTGGATAAGTTGGGTGCTCCGTTGTTTGGTGAATAGATATTTAGAATTGTAATTTCCTCCTGAAGGAGAGATCCCTTAATTGGTATGTAGTGACCTTATCTCTTCTCACTAATTGTAATTTGAAGGCTATGTTATCTGATATTAGGATTGCTACTCCCACCTATTTATGGGGGCCATTTGCTTGGTAGATTTTATTCCAGCCTTTCACTTTCAAAATATGTTTGTTTTTATGGGCAAGATGTGACTCTTGACGGCAACAAATAGAAGGATCTTGCTTTTTAATCCAACTAGACTGTCTATATCACTTAATTGGAGAGTTAAATTCATTAATGTTGCAAGTTAGGACTGAGAGGTGTTTGGTAGTTCCTATCATGTTATCTACCTTCTTGGGGGCTGTGACTACTGGTTTCTTCCTATGGTTCTTGGATTCTCGGATTGGTTGTTGTTTCTTAGTCTTTGTTTTTGTCTTGTTGGTTTTCTATATGTATCTTTTGTAGAGCTGGTTTGGTGGAGATATATTGTTTCAGTTTTTCTTTGCTATGGAAGGTTTTTATTTGACCTTCAGTTATGAAAGGGAGTTTAGCTGGTACAGTATTCTTGGTTAATAGTTGTCGAGTTGTTATGCCGAAAACGAACTTTACAACTTTGGTGCTGGGCGGGGGGTGGGAGAGGATGGGAAGGGGAAACAAAGGAGGAGGATACAGTGCTTGATAAGAAATGTACTAATTATCTTGCCCACATAATTGTAACCCCTCTGTACAGTATTTTCACACACACACACACAAAAGTTGTCTTCAGGATATGGCATAGATCATTCCAGGCTCTTCTTGCTTTAATTGTCTCTGCTGAGAAATCTGAGATTATTGTAATTGGTTTTGCTTTATAGGTGATTGATCTTTTCTCCTTGACAGTTTTAAGGCTCTTTTCCTTGGTCTGAATTGATCCTGTGTGGATTATAATATGATGGTGTGATGTCCTATTCTGGTTTGGTCTATTTGGTATTCTAAAAGCTTCTTGTATCTGAATAGGCCTATTTTTTTTTGCATGTTTAGGACGTTCTCTGCTAGGATCCTGTTAAATAAATTTCCTAGACCCTTAACTTTTGTCTCTAGGTGCTTCTCTACACGCATTATACTCAGATTAGGCCTTCTGAAGGTGTCTTCTAAATGCTGATAGGTCTATCATATATCTTGTATTTCTCTTGGATAGTTGTATGTTCTTTGTCTATAATATCTAGGCTGTCTTCAATCTCAGAGATTCAATCTTCTGCATGGTCTAACCTACCATGAAGACTTTCTACTTTGTTTTTTATTCCTTTCCTTCTAATTGGCCATTTTTCATGGCTTCAAATTCTTTGTTGGAGCTTTGTTTTAGATCTTATATGAACTTCTTTACTTCCTTAATTTGGTGTTCAGTGTTTATTCTCAAATCACTTAGTTCATTGGCTAGGGTTTCCTTGGACTCCCTTTCCTTGTGATGGGCTCCATTCAGCATTCCATTTGTGGTCTCCCTGGATTCTTTCAGCTGTCTGTTCATGGATTCCATGAATGTCTCTATTGATCTTATCTATTCTCATCCTGTATTACTCTTTGATTAGCTTCCTCATGCTCATGAAATTCCTGTATTTCTCTTTGAATATTCTCAGCCTGCTCCCCCAATTCCTGTATTTCTCTTTGAGTGTTCTCAGCCAGCTCATGCAATTCCTATCCTATATTAATCTTTGATTAGCTTCCTCATGCTTATGAGATTCTTGTATTAATTTTTAGTTAGCCTCATCATTTTCGTGATGTTCTGTATTAATATTTGGTTTGCCTCATCTTGCTCCCTATCACGCTCACCCTGAGTCCTTTTCAGGTTTTTAATCTTTTGATTCACCCTGTTTAGCAGTAGTGTTTGTAGAGCTTTTTGGGAACTCTCCTTTGGATTATTCATGAACTTTTCTGTCACTTGATAATCAGGAGTGGGAGTTGAGATACTCAGACTTGCCATTTTTCCTGTGTTTCTCTAGCTTGTTCTGCCCAGAAAGTAACACCAATTTTGTTCAATAGTTGCACAGTCAAAATGGCTGCAGATACAATCTAGTTCAACAGATACAAAATATTCAACATCAAACAACTATGGATTAATGGACTAAGAACATCAAAGAGGGATTCAGCAGACCAGAAATTAATAGGTTTAGGGAGAATTGTGGGGAAAAATTAGAGGGTTGTGGAGAGGTAAAAGGAAAGAATGAATTTAGCCAAGTCCTAATATCAGAGAGGGAAATGGATAGGACAGAGTGAAAGTAGAGAGATTAAAAAATAAAGAGAAAATGGAAAGACTCTTGTTTCCTGGGCTGTCCCTGAGCGATCAGCAGGATGGAGTTTTCTGCTTCTTGTCAGTTCTTGCTGGTGATGGGTGAATAGAATCTGCTCACACTCTGTGTCTGGCACCTTTGTTCCGGACTTTCTGTGTTGATATGGTGGCCTTGGCAGCCACCACCACCACAGCCACTGCTCCTGCAGCGGCTACTGGCAAGTGCTCCGATTTGTCTCCTTGACCAAGCTGCCTGGATTTTCCCTCTCTAGTGAAACTCTTTGTACTGTGATGGCACACTAGGTGTGATTCTCTAGCCTAGGATTGTTCACTGGAACACTAAAACTGCTTTCTATGTGAGAGCTTGTTGAACACCTGAAGTCAGAATAAAAGGGAAATAAGGAGTGGGCAGAGTGTGGAGATGGTAGAGAAGTATTATCAATAAGATCAGATATTACAGAAAGTCTCAGTAGTATTTGTCAACTAGGTGAACTTTGATGACAGCTCTCAGAAAGTGTTAAAGGCAGAAACCAGACTAGGATCAACAGAATGTGCATAGGCAAGAATGAAACAGTAAAAAAAAAAGATTTCAAAATATTTAATGGAAGAGGAAACATGGTTACCTCCAAACATGTGCTTTGTTTGTTTTTGTGTTTCTGTATAAGGGAAGTCAAAAAGTGAGATCATCATCTCTTCCTAATTTATGTCAACAGTATACATATATTAAAATGGTGCCTTCTGTCTGAAATAGTGTTTAGCACACAGGACTGAACCACAACATGGATTGTGGAGGAAGATCTGTATGTCCATAGCTGTCTGAGTTTTCCATTTTGGCTACTGGGTAAACTCTCAGTGTATTCTCCTTAGAAGATTTTGGGTCTTTCATTCTTGCTGGTGGTTAGTTCATGATATTCTTTACTTAGAATAATGATCTCAGTAACTAACTAGCTTGAAAAACAGTTTTTGACATACCACCCAATCGCTGCAGGACAGTTAGTGTGGTTTTTCCTAAATAAGACGATCTGTTTTGAACATTGTTTTCTCCTCTTTGGTTACCTAGTGACATTGCCCAGTAACCATCTGTCTTTCTAAGCTGTGTCAAATAAAGCAGGACTGCCTATGATACAAATTTTGAAATGGTAAATTTATGTTTCAGGGCAGGGCCCCTGAGGCATTAGGTCAAATATAAATAGTGATGCACTCTTAGGAGCATTGGATATATTTTCTTTTCAACTGTACAGATGGGGTCCCTCTTTAAAAAATAATAAAAATTGCCAAGGTTGGAGTTCTTCCCCAACTAGCTAGTTTCAAGGTGGCTTTTTTTTCTTGTCTTGTCTTTTCCTTGATGGAAGCACACAGCCATCTTTCTCCAGTTTTTCTTTTCTTTTACAGCAACTGAGTATAAAATGAGAGGAAAGATTTTGTGTTTGTGTTGTCACAAAAGGGTCTGTCACTACTTGGAAGCAGCAGAAATATGAATCTAAAGCATTGCATATAAAAGCAGGCTGTCAGTTGGCAGGAGAGAGATGTGTCAATAGACACAAACAAGACTGCTACTTATGCCAGCTCTGTGAGACACAGAGATCCTTGTGGAAAGATCCTATACCACAAATTTGTAGTGGAGTCTACAAATAGGAATATAGCCCCTTCTGAATTGAGGATCTTGATAGCAAAAGCCTTTCTCTATGTTGATTCTTCTAAATCAATATATATTCTCTGCTATGAATGTTCTACAAGATGTAAAATTGCTATGTAGAATCATGAAAGGTAACTTTGAGCACTGATCTCTTCTCTACCCTCCCCTCTCCTCCCTTCTCCTGTCCCTCTTCTTCCCATCCCCTCTACTCCCCTCCCAGTTCTTCCATTTCCATAGCCTCTCTTCTCCCCTTCCTGCAGCTCTTTCCCCTTCCTTTAAATTCAATGAGTGGAATTTTTCAACCTAGACCTACAGTGTTTCTCAAAAGTAAGGTACTAAAATTTTACCAGCATGTGGTGCTATGAAGAGGTGGTAGGAACTATAGGAAGTAAACTTGTTGGAGGAAATTGAGTGTATATCCTTGAATGGTATATCTTAATCCTTCTCCCTCTCCAACCTTCATCCGCCCTCGGCCAAAATTATGTGAGTTGACTTCCTTTTCCACCATGATGTACTGCCTCACCTCATGCACCACTGAAGCAAGTGACTAAGACACAATTTTTTAAACTCTGAGCCCAACAATTCTCTCCTACTTTGAAGATGACTTTCTCAGGTAGTTTGTTACAGCAATGGGAAGCTTAGTGCAACATTCTGCCTAGTGAACTTTGTATACTTGAAAATTATGAGACATTTTTATACTTGCTTATGTCATGAAAATTATTTAAACTCTTTCAGCCTGTTCTTCTTTCTGAAAAATAATATAACAGCAGCACCAACCTGATAAAGATGCCTTAATAAAGAATTTCATAATGAAAGGTTTTTTAGAATAGTGTCTGTTACATAAAAATGTCAGCTGTTACTGTTTTGTAATATTAGAACTATTATTAATAGTAGTTTTTAAAGGAAGTTATGCTAGGGAAATAGCATTGCCGACTTCACAAACACAGAATTTAATGGTGTAGTCTGTTCAAAAAGTTTTTATATTTAATTTTAAGTTGAAGTAAGGACAAATAGGAAATTTCTTTGTTTCTATAGCTATCTGAAAGGGGCTAATTTGCAATGATCTTTCCTGTAGGTAAGTGAATAAAATCTAAACTCCAGGCTGTCTTGCAACTAAGCTAGCTACTATTGACTTACAGACTTTCACCTTTTTCTTCATATTCAGGATGACTCATTATATTTTAAGCTTTCTCAGGTATGAGTCATTGTAAGAGTTATCAGAGTTATTTAATATTTGTGATTACAAGGGGCTAATTGTATTTGGCTGCAGGAAGTATGACCAATTTTATATCCTTTCTTTTTATGATTTAGCATCAAATTAGTCATAGAAGCAGAATGTGGTGTGAACTGTGTGTCCAAAGAAGGTACCAGAGAACATTAAGATGTGAAGTATATTTTTAGTTTGAAGTGATTGCATTACCACTCATTGATTACCTTGAAGACAAAAATAGCATATTCAGGCTTTATTATGGTCGATATTTTTAAAATAAATCTTTACTTTTTATTATCTTTAAGTAGTTGTAGAAAGGAGTTGCCATTTAACAACACTGTTTATGAGTACAATATATCTTTATCAATATCACCCCTTTCAATATTCTCACTCATCCCTACCCACCCCTTCCCACCCACTTCTTAATATATAGAATATGCATTGAATATTTTTATTGAATTCTCCCTTCTTCTCTTCTTTGATTTCATGTCCTCACCAAGACAAAGACAACAAGTTCTTCAGCTTAACTCTTTTCACCAAACTATACATATGAGAATGACAGGGTTAATTTTTAGCTACCTAGGAGATTGATAATGTATGCTCTTCTGTGAACTCTTTATCTGCCTATATATATTTTCCACATTGATTCCCCTGGTCTTCAGAATGACAATATACCCACATTCCTGTGAAGTCCTCCCTGACATAAGCCAATATGTACACAAGCACACTGCCCTGTGGTACAACCTTGCCTTATTTAGCTAGTCACTGATCCCAGGGATCCAGGCCTCTATTGCTTGTTGACAATGTTCATTAATTTCTGGCCAACACCAGTGAGGGCTATTTGTCTTAAGGTGACCAACTACTTGCAATGTCCAGCCTTTGTAGGTTTAGTTGAAGGTACTTCAGTTCACCTTTCCTGTGTTCACTGCCCACATTTGGTAATAGACTTCATTTTACTAAACCCTGAATGTACAGATTTCCTAGTCCTTTAAACCCTCTACCCCTTACACATACCATCTGAGTATACTAATAGTCTCACATTCTTCACACTTGTTAGATGTGAATTATATGCTAGCAGTGAATGAAGGTCCACTGTAAACATACCATATGGTTAAGATGCTTGGGAAGTGGGACAATTCAAAGTACACTGATTGTACTTTAGAATGCTTATTTGCTCCATCAAAACAGAGATTAAAGTGCATTACAAATTCACATTACCAATGCAAAAATACTGTGAAAACACTGGAATATCATTGGGATATCACTTTTTTTATAGATATATTTAGAGTTTCTACTGGACCAAATGTCTTGAAGATTCTACAAAAATCAATTACTTTGTAGACCTTCAGCAATCTGTGTAGTTTATGAAAAGAAGTTATGAAAAGAGTGCTGATTAATACATGAAAGTAATGATTGTAGAATTTTCAAGTATCATTTGGAAGTGGGATTTAAAACAAGACTCCCAAGTTTTTCTCAGATCTCTCTACATCCCTATTCCCTTAATAGGCTACAAGATTTATGAATTAGCAACAAGAGGTCTCAAAACTGAACTTAGCTTTTGCTTACTCATCTCACTCACTGAAAATTTTCTCATGATCTAAATTCAAAAAAAAGTTAGTCATATGGAAAAAAGAAAAGTTTCCAGGTGCAAATAAAACTTCACAAGCCAGGTACCTGTGGCTCATGCCCATCATCCTAGCTACTCAGGAGGCTGACATCTGGGGATTGTGGTTCAAAGCCAGCCCAGGCAGGAAAGTCCACGAGACTCATATCTCCAATTAACCACCAGAAAACCGGAAGTGGTGCTGTGGCTCAAGTGGTAGAGAGCTTCCCTTGGGCTGAGAAATAGTGCCCATGCCCAGAGTTCAAGCCTCGTGACCAGAAAAATACAAAACAAAAAAACAAAAACAAACTTAAGAAAACTTCATTAGGCATGTAGCTCTATGGCAGACTATCAAAGGAGTTGTTTCCTCTTAATATCTGAAGGAATGCTTCTCACCATGTAAGAAGTCTTGATTTCCAGTTAGGCATGTGATTCTCACCACAGAGCAGCAGCTGTATTTAAACTTTCTGAACATGTTTCATGAAGTTAGTAGTACTCCTCTGTCATATTTCCACCACTGTCACAATACCGGAGGAAAGCAACGTAAAGGAGGCAAGAATTATTTTGGTTAATGGTTGTAGAGGTTTCAATCTACGGTTGGACTGACTCCATTACTTTTTAAATCATGGCAACCAGAAACATGGTGGAAAGACAAAGCAGTGTTGCTCACCTCCTGATTGCTAGAAAAGTGTCAAAGAAGGACAGACTCAAGCTGTGTTCTTCCGAGGCATGTCCCTAGTGAGCTACTTCCTCAAATTAGTCCCATCCTGCTAGCTCATTTGACTGATTGGATTCATCACCTCTCACTATCACGACCAGCTGGGAATGAAGACCTTAACACGTGAGCTTTTTGGAAGAACATTTCAAATCCAAACAATAGCATCCCTAGAAAAAAATTCTTCTCATTTCTCTTTTCTCTTCTTTTCTTTTCTCTTTTCTTTTCTCTCTCCTTCCTTCCTTTCTTCCTTAACTTCCTGTCTCATTTTTTAACAACAAAAAAAATCTCTTCCCTCTCAACACCAGTTGTGTTTGTACCCTTTTTTTTTTGTATACTGGCAATTTTCAGGCAGATTGCAATTTGAGCTTTATACATCATCCCTGTGACCCATCCTTTTTCTCCTTGTTTTTCCTTTGTGATATAGTTCAACAAACTTTAAGATTTATACTTTCAGCAGACTGACAAAGCTTTGATACTGATATCTAACAATGTGTCATCAAAAAATTCTCCTAAGTTAAATTATTTCAAAAGCAAATGAAATGAAATAAAACCCTTTATATTTCTGGTGGTATCTAGCAAATTGATTATTTTATATTGTCTGAAAAAGGTTTTACCACATAGTTTTCATTTCATGGGCACCATCTGTGGTAAAGATAAAATATTCACGCTATCATTGAGATGGTATATAATCTATAATAAAGATGTCTAATAAAATCAATCTTTTGTACTTCAGTCTGTCATTGTCTACAATGACTATCTTGTCCTACCTCAAATTGAATTTTTTTTATCTATTTATCAGGTGATTTATATTCACAAAAATCCTCCATATGATTTTACAAAACTATTTTAATAGTAATAAGACTATAATTTTAGAAGTACATTGTTTATGTACTAATATTAACTATGCTGAATACAAAACAGGAATATGGAATTACTACTGACAAAAATAACTACAGTTATTAATTTAATCCACAGTGATAATAAATAAAAATAAATATTTTATAATTTTACATTTTACTTTTAAATAAGTTGGAAACATGCATTATGTTGGAAATGATCTGCACAACTTGAAGGGGGTTGGGAGAGGGGTTGAGGAGGAGGTAAAGAGGGAGAAAAATGAGGAAAGCAGTAAAAAGTTAGACAAGAAATGTAATCACTACCTTATGAAACTGTAACTCTTCTGTATATCATCTTGAAAATAAAATTATCTGGGTGCTGGTGCCTCACACCTGTAATCCTAGCTACTCAGGAGGCAGGTCTGAGGATCGTGGTTCAAAGATAGCCTGGGCAGGAAAGTCTGTGAGACTCATATCTCCAATTATCCACCAGAAAATCAGAAGTGACACTGTGGCTCAAATGGTAGAAACTGGCCTTAAGCTGAAGAGCTGAGGGACATTGCCCAGGCCCAGAGATCGAGACCCATGACCAACAACAAAAAAAAAAAAAAGGAAAGAAAGAAAGAGAGAGAGAGAAAGAAAAAGGAAGGAATGAAGGAAGGAAGGAAGGAAGGAAGGAAGGAAGGAAGGAAGGAAGG
>NW_012267327.1:4787297-4807169 GCF_000151885.1 Dipodomys ordii
AAGGAAGGAAGGAAGGAAGGAAGGAAGGAAGGAAGGAAGGAAGGAAGGAAGGAAGGAAGGAAGGAAGGAAGGAAAAAAGAACAGAAAAGAAAAGAAAAACCTGATTATTACTGGGCACTGGTGGCTCACACCTGTAATCCTAGCTACTCAGGAGGCTGAGAGCTGAGGATTGTGGTTCAAAGCCTGGGCAGGAAAGTCCATGAAAGTCATCTCCAATTAACCACCAAAAACTGGAAGTGGTTCTGTGGCTCAAGTGATGAAGTGTTGCCTTGAGCTGCCCAGGCCCAGAGTTTCTTTCTCTCTTACTCTTACCCTCCCGCTTTCTCCTTCCCTTCCTTCTCCCTCTCCTCCCGCCACCCTTTCCCTCTCTCTCAAAACAATCAACTAAGAAAAACCCTTCCTGTTAGCTGGACGCTTGGAGCTTATGCGGTTGTAGGGTGGATGGGGCAGTGCGAACACTCAGTCCATAGTGAAAATGTAGAAGGTTTTATTGAGTGAAAAGTACTGAGTGCCAGGACCGTACCTGGAGTCCACGTGCTCGGAAACAGCCCAGAGCGCCAGTCCACCTTGGCTTTTAACCATTATTTGGCTAGGGCAGGGAAAGGGGAAGGTTGCTTATTGGTTTTAGCCAGTGATTATTAAAAGAAATTCACACCTTAAATTTAAATTTCCAACCAAGGTTTTGCTGGCGGGAGGCTGGGGAATAAAACAAAGGTGGCAATGGCTCAGCTGGGTTAGGGCACACATTGTTCAGAAAATAGCGGAAGCAGAGTTACAGAAGCTCACATAGCTAGTAGTTACCAAGAAAGTCTTAACCACAAAAAACACAGTTACATTTATATCTTTTTCTTTTGGGGGGGGGGTCCGATCGTGGGGCCTGAACTCTGGGTCTGGGCGCTGTCCCTCAGCTCTTCAGCTCAAGGCTAGCGCTCTACCACTTGAGCCACAGTGCCATTTCCGGCTTTTTTCTTTTTGCTTATGTGGTGCTGAGGAATCGAACCCAGAGCCTCAGGCATGCAAGGCAAGCGCTGTACCACTGAGCCACCTTCCCAGCCCCATTTATATCTTAAAAATCATTCATTATCCATTTTATACAATCCAAGTCAAATATTACATTCCATCCTTACTTCCTCCACCATAGCAATGTCTGTGATCCTACCTACTCAGAGGCTGAGATCTGAGGACCCCATTTTGAAGCCAGAAGCCAGCATGGGCAGGAAAATTCGTAAGAATCTCTTATCTCCAAAAACTACTCAGAAAATGTCGGAACTGGTGCTGTGGCTCAAGTCATAGATCATTATCCTTGAACAAAAGCAGCTCAGGTAAAGCACCCTGGCCCTGAGTTCAAGCCCAAGGACCAGCAAAAAAGCAGACACACAAACAAACAAAACAACCTTGTTAAACATTTTATGGAATAAAACAATATAAACCTGCTGCATTAATTTGAAAGTGTATAAACATTATTAAAATGGATTATTAAAGTATTTCTGCCACTAACCCAGTATACAAGATGACCAAATCTACATAAATTATGTATATTTAAGGATGTACAAGGCTTTATTATTTATAATAGAAAAGACTGTGTCCAATCCTGGATTAAATTATTCATATTTCTCATTTAAATTATTATACTCATTTTACAAATCATATTTTCAAGAAATATTTAATAATGAATCATGGTCTAAAAGTGAGCAAAATGTTAAAAATTATTTTTAAAAGAGGTTAAATAATTCATGTAAATGATGATCATTAAAACAATTAAAGTAATAGGGTCTAGAGCATAGCCTGTAATTTTACAATACTAGAAACTTGATGGTGCCAGTAATCCCAAAGCTGATCAAAATCAGAGCAATGAGAAATCAACAAATCATTTAATTATCTCCATTAGGACAATTCACATGAAATTCTGTAAAATTCTTATCAGAAAATGGTGTGGTAATGTAGGTCAGCTAATAAACATGATTTTTGTCTTCTTGTACAGAAAACTTACTTCTTTGAGTTGCACATAGGACTTTTCTTACCCAACTGAGTATTGCTACTCAGTGAGGTGGCACCTCCTTCAAGATGGGCATTTTCTTTTTGAAATACATATGCTTTTATTGTAGTTTAAAGGTGATCTACAGAGGGGTTACTGTTATATAAGTCAAGTAATAAGCATACTTCTTTTTGAACAGTGTCACCTCTTTGCTCCTTTTCCCCCATTTCCCTTCTATCTTACAAGTTGTATAGTTTATTTTCAACAAGGTGTCTAGTGAATGCCAGAATTTGATTTGTTCACTAGTTCTCCCGCCATTTCTGTGCCCCACCTTACATTCCCTCAAACAGATAAACTTACAAACAAAGACACAGAAAACAAAAGCAACAACAAAGAAAAAAATCAATTTTCGTTTCCATTTCTTGTAGTTTATTTCAATAAATATTATTTTATATGATCAATATGCACATAGCCATTGAGACTTTGTGATCCTCTCCTAAGAATTTTTACACCTCTTTCAGGGATCTTCTGTAAAAATTATATTCTTCTCATGGAGAAAGAACTTGAAAATTAATACTGATTATTGCTAACTTTGAGTGAGACAAATTTATATAGTTCTCACAATACTCAACAAGAAATGCACTCATTACCTTGCTCGTGTAACTGTAACCTCTCTGTATAGCATCTTTACAATAAAATTCTAGGACCATACATTTATTTCTAATTCATTATTTTATTTTTTTCTAAATATTTTTGGTTATAAACTTTATAAATCATGTGATAAACAAATATTTAATGTCTCAGATTCTCTGAAATTACAGTAATAGTAAATGACGTATTTGAATTTTTTAGGTAAAGAAATAAGCCATAGCACAAAAATTATATTGTTTTTAGTAATGTAAAGTTCTTATACATTAAAGAGTTTTAGCTTGCTGCAGAGTTTGATCATGTGTTTTATTGGATTGTAGTATTTGTGAAGGGGGCTGTGTTATTCAGTCTTCCATTTTGGTTATAAAATACCCAAGATAAACAACCTATGAAGAAGAAAAAATATTTTAATTCACAATTTAAAGGTTTCAGTCTATGGTCAATTGGCCCCATTGTCTTTGAGGGAAACTCATGATAATGGAAAACATTGCTCACCTCATGACTGCCAGAAAGAAAACAAAAAAGAAAAGAAAGGGTCTGGGTCTCAATGTTTTCTAAATGGACATACTTCCAATGACCTAACTATCTTCCACTAGTCCCACCTACTAAAGGTTCCATTGCATCCCATCTTGCTACAGACTACAGAATGAAGCCTTCAAAATATTGGCCTTTGGAGGACATCCAGGAGTCAAACTAGAAGAGATACTATGCACATTCATGGAACATGAAGGAATGTGCACACATACACACATACTGCGTATGGAAGCTAAAATTAGACAAGTAGATAGTTACACATCACAGTGTAAACTACAGAAATTTAGAAAAGAGGGTTACCTTGTATCACCACCATCATCTGGGAATAATGAGACAATTCTACACAGGCATTCACTGGAAACTGAGAAAAAGCACCAAGTTTTCATGTACAAATAATATAGAAAATATCAAAGAGAATTAAATAGTAGGATAAACAAAAAAGTGGAAAAAAAGACATTTCAATAAGAAAAAAGCAATAAAATACCGGGAGGAGGCATAAAGGAAATAGCTTCATTATTTTCAAAGTTCACAAAAATACACTTCTAGGGGGAAAAAATGCCTTTTTTTCTACTCGCTACCTGAAAAAGCAGTTGTTTAAAATAAATGCATATAGCTAAAACTGCAGCCATTTCAATTTCTGCTTATTGAAGTTTAAATAGGATCTTGTGAATAAATTATGCTTAATAGACAAACCTTCATGCTATCTTCCTGACATCACAGTTTAGCTTTCAAGAGATACAGGGAAATAGCAATTCCATTCTGTAGAGTCACTAAGATAAAATAACTTTGGAGACAATTATCAGTGAAGTAGCTCTTTTTAAGATGTCTGCAGTCTAGAACATGAAAGACTATAAAAACATTAGATTTGGTGATGGGGAAAAACATTAAATTCAGAAAATATTTAATTTCACAACAACTACTAATACACATAAACAAGAATCCTTAACATGTCATCCTGGTAGACTTTATAACATTCAGGATAGATTATTCACTTCAAAAAGTCCCAGCAAGTAGAGGATCTGTATTTAAAGAATAAAGGGCTTCACATATAATTCTTTGCACTGTTAAGGTACTAAGTTACCAAAGAATGTTGTAGAAAGTCATTTAAACTGCTACGGTCCTCAGTTCCTTCACTGCTTTTCTATACTGAAGACACTACAATAGCTAAATAACAATCAGGCGCTAGATTATAAGTGAAGAACCTTTGCTATTCCTTCTACTTAGAAATGGAGTTGATCCCTCTGCAAATAAATGTCAGTTACTGAGGGGATGTTTGAATAGAAGGCAGGAGGGATCTTCTGAAACTTCTAAGAATATGCCAAAAAGGCATTGAATTTTCTATTTCGGACTCTTGAAATACCTATTTTGGGGACATCAGTCACCTGTTAAATAAAAACTAGACCCACTCACCTAAGACTGCCATACTGTAAGAAGTGAAAGCCAACAATGGAGTCTCATGGACAGAGAACATTTGTCAGCTGATTCTCAAATTCTAGACTCCCAGGTCATGTGCCAGATGTATGTATGAAGAAATCCGATGACTCCTGCCCAGCTACCATTTGACTACAATCACATGGACACCCTAAGTAATTGCCCAGCTGAAAAAACTGACAATCTAGACAGCCTAAAGAATATGAGAAATAATAATAAACTATTTTAAGGCCCTCAGTTAGAAGTGGTTTATTATATAGCTGTGTAAAGTGTAAAGCAAACAACAGATGTCTTACCTGGGATCTGCAGAGCTATAGGGTTCTGTAAGATCTCTCTACAGATTCTACAACAGATAATATAAAATCAACTCTAATGTTTAAACTTTGAAAATCATGTAATGCCTATACTAACTGTGACGAGCAATGGCTGAGCAGCTGCATTATAAATTGTATTATTAAATACATATAAATCTGTGTTTATTTTTAAACACATTTTCCATTTGAAATGATGTTGACAACCAATGTTTTCTGCATTTCATCAGTTAAAAATAATGTTAGGGGGGCTTGGAAGTTGACTCAGTGGTAGAGCACTTGCCTTGAATGCCTGAGGCCCTGGGTTCGATTCCTCAGCACCACATAAGCAAAAAGAAAAAAGCCGGAAGTGGTGCTGTGGCTCAAGTGGTAGGGTACTAGCCTTGAGCTGAAGAGCTGAGGGACAGTGCTCAGGCCCAGAGTTCAGGCCCCACAACTGGACCAAAAAGAAAAATGTTAGGTTGATAACAATAACTTGTTCTTCCCAAATCACCTTCCTTGATTTCCTATATTCATAAATCACCAACTGATCTGTGGGCTAAAACTTCATTTTAAAGACAGAATTATATATTCAAATTCATTCGTATCTGCTGCTTTGCTTTTCTGTGAATATGTCCATTATTCATGAATGTGTACATTAGAAATTTAATTGAATGACATAATACTTGCACTTGAAAAATGTTCCCATTTAGTTATTTGTTACGGCTTTCTACTTTAAACTTCATTAGTGCTTTCTGATCTACAAACATACCAGGAGACCTAATGTGATTATTTTGGTAAAGGAGTACTTTAGACATGCCTAATAGACAATTCTGATATGGCTCATGATGAAGAAAATGGAAAAGATTCTAATCACAATGTGCATGATATGAAAAACAATTGAAGTTATGTCTCACAATTTTGAAAAAGTTCTGCAATAAACTGAAAAATCAAGCCAGGAGCCAGGGGCTCATGCCTGTAGTACTAACCTATACAGGAGGTTAAGATCTGGAAGATCGTATTTTGATGAAGTGAGGAGGTAACATAACGTACCAGTTATATGTAATAAATAAGAGTGTTTTCACAATTTAAAAAATATGCAACAACAAAAAATGTAAAGAAAAAAATGTACTCATTACTTTGCTTATGTAATTTTAATCCCTCTGTATGGTATTTTCACAATTTTAAAAAAACATATTAATATAAAAAAGAGTGTTTTCATCAGACCTGTTAATATCATTATCATTAGATGAATGAGGATACATAGGGCTAATATATATACATACATATATATTTGGGATATATTATATAATTATATATTATAGGATATACATGTATATATATATATATATATATATATATATACACACACACACACACACACACATACATATATATTCCATGAGTAGAAAGAACAAAAAGATTGTGAAAAATGAGAGGGGACAATATCCCAAGGGAACTAACTTGGTAGAATAAGTTTATTTCAAATTGAGTAGTGGCATTAGGGTGATCTAATCTTGGAAAGAGTGTTTCTGGGTCCTACCCCGTATACCTGGAGGCTGTACCTGGATACAGTCTCCTTGTCTTTGGGGTTCTTCATGGATACAGACTCAATTATGTTACCTTGAATATATTACATGCTTCATAAATATTGAAGTGAATAAGCAGGAAGAGTATAAAACAACCCATTCAGTTGGTCTTTATTTTTGCTCCTTAGTATCTTGGAGAATAATAATAAAGTGTTCTTTAAAAATTCTTTTAAGATCAATGCAACATATTATCTCAGCTAATCATATATACATATTTATGGTAATGATTACAAACTCATTATATATGAATCTGAAAACTAAATCTCATTATATCACTACTTTCCATGTAAGAAAGTCTTGATAATAAAATATCCAGAGACAATATATAAAATTGGTCAAATATTTACAATGAGACTAGAATAACTTTAGTTGTTCTATTTCCATTTACCCTTTCTGTTCTACAACATGAACACACACTAGAGTGCCAATGTTCAGAATAGCTTATTAATATTTACTGACATTGTAACAGCTCTATTTTCTTAGTAACTTATAAGTTTGCGATTTGAGAATTCTGGCAATTTCCATACTAACTTATCTCTGATGACAAAGCACTGGTGTTTCATCTTAAAACTAATATTGGAGTATATATTTTACTCTCTCTAATTTAGTGCTGTCATTTTATTTTGTCATTCATATTTCACTCATCAATTAAGTTTACTTCCAATATATGCTTGGTAAGATTCCCTGGGAAACACCTTCTCTGAAGGACCATGTTAGATTTTTTTTTTTTAAATCTCTGGAAAGCTTGCTTTTCCTCAGCCATAATTAAATGATAATGGGAAAGCCCTACATGATTCTCAGCTAAGAAGATGTAGGTAATAAATGAATGGATTTTGCTTCTGATATCTAAACTTCCTGCTGGACTGCATATAAATGAATCTACCTTTGGAAGGGAAGAAAATGAGCTTTTTGTAGATTAGTTTTATAAAACGTAAGATATTTTGCTAAGAATTTTACTATTCTTACTTGTTTCTGAAGTAGTTGAAATTTCATGATCAAAATTCAGTTTATTGATAGGAAATATCACTTGTATCCTTATCACATAGATCACTCATATCTTGTAGAGTCGACCCAATGATTCTGGGTTTGCTGGGGAATACTGAGCAAAACCCAAGGCTCACTGAAATTTACAGAAATTGAGAGGTTGGGTCTGGCCAGTGCCCCCTGGCCAGGTGATAGGGTTTGTCATCTTGTCTTCATGGTGGGAGAAGATGAAGCCCCCTGGCCAATTGATGGGTGTGCCTGAATCCTGGAGATATGGGTGGGCACCTGGCTAATAGGTTAGCAAACCTGTTAGTCTAGTGCTTGAAGTTTCCCGTGACCCTGTCCCTTGACCTGACCCTATTTAGACCCGTACCTGGTCAGGCACCATTACACCATGCCACATGTCTCAGTGTTCCTGTCCTGTCTGGAATCTTCTGGCTCTTCTCCAGTCAATAGAGTCCCAGTTCAACTCTCCATTGGAACTGAATTGGGTTATTGGTATTGTTTTGTTCTTTCTTTCCTCTCTGGCCTTCAAGGCACAGTTTCCTAACAGTGTGAAGTGTATTTTCTGGCTGCTGGTCTTTGAGGCAGGAGTCCACCAGGCAGTCACCAACTTTTTAATAAAGTCTCCAAGATTCGAGCCTTCAAAATGTGGCTGCTCTGATTTCTCACCTTTTAACACTAAACGTGTAAATTATTCAGTCCTTTGTTGTTCACTTAGGCAGACATTGCCAGTGGCCAAATAATACCCAGATTTAGCCAGATATTTTCCTTTCAAGGATGGTAAAGGTTAGTAAATTTTAATGAGCTCTTGTAATCTGAGCGCTCTGAGAGTATGACATTGGAAAAAAAAAAAAAAGCCTAGACTTGCAGGAAGTAGGAACTTCAATCCTAAATCGGGTCTGATGAAATATTTGCCAGACTCTGTGGACTGTGGTACAGGGCGGAGTCCTCCAACACCTCCCAGACATTCCCGTGGGGTGACACATCTAGTTTTAAGTATAGCTGACTGCATGCTTCACTGCTCCCGTTCATCTCTGAATAGAAAGAAAGTCTATGGATCTTTAGGGGGAAAGTGAGAAATGAGTTTCAAAAGAGGCTTTAACAAGTGAATGGTACAGAGTCTGCACCATAGAAAAAGAAAGGCAATAGGCTAATTAAAGTGTTTATGGATCCACTTCATTTACCAAGCTAAATAAAGGAGCTATGACTTAAGATGTGGCTAAGATGTGGCATAGTTAGTGTGGTGCAAGAACCTTACTATTTTTGTTCAGTCGTTTCTGGAAATAAACTCGAATCATATTCTTCCAGTTACATTACAGAAGGTGGTATTGTTAAGAAATTGCATGTTATTGAGATGCAGTACATTGTAAGAGAGGTGCATCATTTGACCCGAAGTAAAGAAACTCAAAGAGAACTTTTCCCCTAGACTATGACCTATTCTGACAGTGAAGTCTTAAAGGTTGTGTAATGGGAGATGAGAGCATTCCTTTTCCTCGGGGTCTATTTATTAGCAAGGCAAGGCATACTGAGCTTGGCTCAAAGCATTCTTTCTACTAATGCACATGTGGTTATATCCTTCAATGTTTCCCCTCCACTTACCACAAATCCTCAGCGTGGTCTAATATGCCTTTCCCAGCATGGCTCTGGCTTTTCTCTTCAGCATCTTTGCTTACCCACTCCCCTCAATGCAATGCAAGAGGTAAGGCTCTGTCATTCAGAATACCTAATCCCCTCTCCCCCAGACTCTCACAGCATGAGGCAGGAGGCATTTCCTCTCCCCTCTATGAGATCTGGCCTCTTCAGCATGCAATCTAGCTTCCACCTCCTTTATAATAATAACAATTCTCACATTTTAATTTACTTTTAAATTCCCCCTTAAAAAAATCCATCACCTTTATATTTAAGTAAAAGTGGCAGGCAGCATTTATGATGGTCTCCAATAAACTCTGCTTGTGGTATTCTTTGAATCCCTGTTTTCTTTGCTTACTTGTAGTGAGTCTAGAGATGGAACTATGGTCTTTTACATGCTAGGCAGGTGCTCTACCATTGAACTTCACCCTCCCCCCCCCACAACACCCCCACTACCAGTCCTCTTGAACTGGACTTAATGACTTACTTCTTGTGAAAATCAGCAGCAAGAGAAAGGGCTTGTCACTTCGAAGATTAGGTTACAAAAGGACTATGGGGCCCATCTTGGCCACTCTTGATCTTCTTCCTCCCTGAGAAAAGCCAGTTGCTATATGATGAGTGAATTAGGGAAGGATTTAACTAGAAAGGACTTGAGAGAAGATTTCTAGTCAGGAATGAAATGAGGCCCTCAGAGAATAAATGAAATTCTGCCAGCTGTGACATCAAAGATCTTGAAAGCAGATCTTCTGGGATACCATGAGCCTGAGGTACGGCATGAACTGTACCAGTATCCCTGACAAATAGATACTATAGGATAACAAGCAGTTGATGTTTAAGCTTCCTAGTTTTGGGGTAATCTGTTACATAGTATGACATAATTAGTACAGATAATAAAAATTTTACACTAAACTATAAAATTAAGTTATATAGTGACACATACTATAAATTCAGTGCTATCACCAAATAATTTAGGCTTTACTCTGCTTTTTTCAAGGTACAAGTATGACTTGTACATCTTTCTATAGCTTTGTTAATGTCTAGTTAATTTCAAAAATATTGATCAAGAATTTACATCACAGAAAGAGCTGTTCAGGCATCTGAGAATCCAAACCAAATGATCCACTATATTTCAGTTCTCTTTAATGATGGATTAAACTGTTTTATCTTCTGATATCCACATTAATATACTTGGGCAAGAAAGATGGTTGAAGTTACCTGAAAGCCCAGAAGGGTGAGCAAAAGCAGTCAAACTGCAAACGAATTGAACTTTGAGGGACAAAAAGAACTCCAGGTTTCTATGTTCTTTCCCGCAAAAAAAATTTTCCTCCATCAGCAAAGCATATAGAGCATCCTCCATCAGCAAAGCATATAGAGCATCTGGAAGTGTAAAAGAATTATCTGAAATTTCACCAGTCTAACAGCAGGAGGGACTGGCATCAGATAGCTAACATGGCTCCAACATGTGGGAGAAGATCAGTCCTGGGGAAGAAAGAAAGCAAAAGTCACAAAGTATGTATATAAAGCATTTAGAATCCATTTCTAAAGTTATTGTTAAAAAGACAAACCACTCAATTTTTTAATGGGGAAAAGACTTAGAAGACTTAAAATATCACATGTATATGAAAAATCTATTCATTTCACTCTGTGTACTTTTTATATTTTGGAAAGGAATAAAACAAGCAAGAAAAGAGGAAGGAAGGAAGGAAGGAAGGAAGGAAGGAAGGAAGGAAGGAAGGAAGAAGGAAGGAAGGAAGGAAGGGAGGGAAGGAGGGAGGGAGGAGGGAAGGAGGGAAGTAGGTAAAATCAAATACTTATTTACATAAAGCTAACATTTTACATTATTGTATAATTATTTCTAACTTGCTAATTTGTAGTTTGTGGGATGAAGTTTGCATTTGAGAATAGACAGGATATAGAAAAGCAGGTATAGAATGGGACGTAATGGGAAAAGAGTCCAAGGAACCTCTGCAAAACAATTGAAATCCTTTTCAGGGAGGTTCTACTTGTTGACACTGGCCTGGCTCTAGTGAATAGAAGCTTTCCCAGGCTTTCCTACCTTCATAGTTACCCTGCTTAAAAATGAGTTGATATCAAAACTTGGAATTAAAGTTAGGAAAGTAGATTACACGTCTGTCCCAATGGATGTCTTGGGTGCACATCAAATCACAAATGGTGGGAGAGTAAGCCCCAGAAAGAAGAAGGATTTTAGCATGGCCCTTGTGTCAATTTATTAATGTTTGGTAATAACTATAGCAAATTCACTTTCACTATATTTTTTTAAATGGGCTAGGGCTTGAATTCAGGGCCTGGGAGCTATCCCTGAGCTTTTCTGCTCAAGGTTAATGCTCTAAGTAAGCTCCTAAGTGGAGACATGGCTCTACTTCTAGCTTTTTGATGCTTATCTGGAGATTAGTCTCATAGATTTTCCTGCCCAAGCTGGAGTAGCTAGAATTACACCCATGCCAGGCTACACTTTAACTATTTTATTATTATTATATTATTATCATTATTATTATTGCTTTTAAATTCCCTATCTAAATCCCACACCTCTTATTGCTTTCATAAGAGTGAAGTTTTTCCACTGGCAACTTTCCCTGGGTACAGCTTTGGATTTGTTAGAGCTGTCTAATTTAGATAGGATGTTACTGGACTCTAGATACTGGCCATAGTCTCCCAAGTTTTCAGATTCTTTTGTTTTACCTCCCTCCATCTGCACAATGGAAAGAATGCTAAACGGAGACTCAAGAGACCTGCAGTCCTGAGCCACATAATCACATGTGTTCCCTGGGATAAGTATATGGCACTGGAATGGCATTCTCCTTTGAAATTTAAATGAAATTCCTGAAGTTCACAAAACCCACAATTTTGCCATTTTTGTGAATTCTTGAGGATTTAGTTCCTCATAATTACATCTGGGTTGGTGATGTGACTTTTTTTTTTTTGGCTTTATTTCATTGCTTTCTTTACAAGGATGTTCTTGTTTCCTTTTCTATCTTCTTTCTAGCCTAACTGTAGAACACTCCATCCTTTGGTAGGTTTTTTACCAAATCCACTCACCCAGGGAAGGCAACTGCGCATGTGGATGTCTACTTTAAAGTTTGAGTTGAGAGAAGAAGGTTACAGTCAAGTAGTGAGAATAGAGTAAGTTTAGACCTTTCTTGTTCCAGCCCCTTGGCGCCCCACCCATGGATCTGTACAATACCATGTTTTTCACCAAGTCTTAGCCCCAAATATGTCTCCCGATTCCCTCTGTATTTCTCAAAATCATTTTTCCAGTAAAATCATTTTTACTTCCACATACTTATGTGTTTTTCTAAACAGCAATGTATCTACCTACTCTGTATTCTAAACTCAAGCAGCTCAGCAAAATGGGTAAAAGTGATATATTCCATCCTTACTCTTCTTTCCTCGGACATGACATTCTGAAGTAAACATTTATGTCCCTTTTGATCTGCTTTGTGTAATTCCTCAGAAGCAAAATGCTATTAGAGCTGTACTTTTAAACATAAGTGCCTTTTTTTCCTACATACATTTTAGCACATAAAATCTACTTAATTAATTTTTGTTTCCTTTTTCCTTCTGTAATAATTATTGCTCAAACTGCTTCATCTTCTATGGCCTTGCCATCCGTCTTAGCAAAATTCAACAGTTTTTGAGCCCATGTTATAGTCCAGGAAAAATAGTCTCTTTCTTCAAGCTATTTATTCTCACTGAAATAATAATAATACTGGTTTTCCCACAGACAGGCAAATATGATTATGTGCATATATCCATGTATACACATACATTTATATATGGTTATACACACAAATAACATATATATATTATGTATTTATTGATACATAGTCACTGATGGATAGCATTTCTGAACAATTAATAAAAGTAGCTATTTGTAATCAAGTTCTTCTTGCATTATTTGTAATTACTGAAATACTATACTCTTGATTTCTCAATCTAAGGGCAGTATCAAATGTGGAAGGGAATGTGTACAACTAGATTTTCCTAAAATAGTTAAAACTGGAAGATTTTTAATTTTTTTAAATTATCTTTAAGTTGTTGTACAAAGAAGTTCCCATTCTACAAAACAGTATATGAATACAAAGTGTCTGATAACATTGTCATCCATCACTCCTAACCTACACAACTAGACTTAACTCAAATAGTTTTCCATTACTTTGTTGTCTGGAACTGATTTATACAGTAAGTTATATAAATCTATTAAACTAGGAATCATTTACTAGATTCTCTCAAAGAATTGGGATCCCCCCTAAACTCCTAGATGGTTACTTTAATTTTTCTGATACTGGAATTACAGTATGGTGGTTTTATTGTTTTATTTCACCGAACACCTGATAGAAACAACTTAAAAGGAGGAAATAATCATTTTACTCATGGCTTTAGAGGTTTAAGTTCCTAGTTTCTGTATCATTGACTTTGGGTCCATGGTGAAGTAGAACATCAATATTACTTTATTTCTACACTGAAAGAACCAGAGGTGAGACCCTTAGCTGGGGGTTAATCAGTTGGTTGTCCAATGATCTGATCCTAAACTGAACAAAGAGACACAGGAATAAAGATTTCGGATGCTTGAACTGAAAGTTGACACATAGTCATGCTTACTTTCTTCATTTTGAACTATATGTAAAAAGAATTCTAAAGTAGACAAAAGTAGTTTCATCTCTATAGAATCTCAAATTTGTATATTTGTTTTTTCATCAATAAACTTGCCTAAATAGGGTTCTTATTTCTAATGCACCTTGGCTAAAACACCAGAGTTTGAGATACAATTAGCTATATGACGGAAACAGCAAAGTCTACAATTGAGGTAACTTTTGGACCTTTTCAATTAACATTCCAGAGGAGTTACTACATGGAAGATAATTTGTTTTGTCCTTGACGATATTATATCTCCTCCTTGTCTACCACAACAAATATTTTAAACAGGACATTTCTTAATCACTGCTTCTTCTAAAAAAAAGGAGGGATTATATGAATAAATTATACAAGCAAATGGAAACTCTAACCAATTAAAGAACACAGGAAAAGAGCTTCATTGCTTCTTTTATCCTCAACTTTGAAAAAACTACTTGTGTGGCTATGGGCAGTCACTTTCACTCACCAGGGCTCAGCTCCTTTGCCTACAAACAAAGAGGTTAAATTGGATACTAACAAAGATTTCTTCAAGCACTAAAAATTACGGTGCTAAATTCATAGAAGATTACAAGTGGTGTCCAGGAAAAATTACAAACAGTTACAATTAGGTTCTTCCAACTTTTCAATTAACTTGCTCAGCTGTGAGCATGATGATAAGATTATAATATAATTGTGATTAATGTTATAATCATTAGGATAACTTTTATCATAACAAAATCAGGAGGAGATATTCTTCAGCCACAAAGGCAACAGAGCAGGACAGGTTTCAGATAATATTAACAACTCACTTTTATTTATATAGAGTTTTACCCCTTAAGAAAATGGGAATTGTGGCCTAGACAAATAGCAGAATAGTTGAGCATCAATACCTGCCTGATGATGAAATGGTGGCTGGAGGATACAAAAGAATAAGGAAGTAAGAAGGACAAAAGAATAAGGAAATAAAGACAGGACAGTAAATTTTTGGCTGCACACCCTTACAGGGAACAGAAAAGAGACCCACCAATCAGCAAAACAGCTAATCCTTCCTATTTAACTCAAGACCAAGCTTTGTAATGTGGAAGATGGCTAAAGATGGTGTGAAATGGCTGACTCGGACTGTCTTCCTGTGGCATCTCTATGCTCTCCCTCATATTCCTCCTCTAACAAACTTAGCTATTACCCTTACTTTATTACTATTATTATTATTTTCTTTAAGTAATGGTACAAAGGGAATTTAATTCAACATGTCAGTTTATAAATACAATGCATCATGATCAATTTACCCCTTTTATCATTCTCCCCCCCTCTCCCATCCTCACCCATACCCTCAATTTTCTTAGTTCTATTTCCACATATATGTGTTGACTCCATTCTGCCACTCTTCCTGTCTTTATTCACCTGCCCCTCCACTTGAATTTACCCTCTCTCTGATACCTCAAGTACCAGCTTTCTGGCATTCATTTTGTTAGACTGTAAGTTCAAAGGAGTTACACTATTGGAATTTTCCCTTTAGAATTATTTTGGTAATGCTTTTGTAGACATATGCATACTACCCTATCTATGTTTACATATGTACTTGGAACTTAGAGTTAACTTCCACATATGAGAGAAAACATGTGCCCTTTGTCTCTTTTTTATTTTAATTTTAATTTTTTTAATTTTTATTTTTATTTTTGTGAACATACTGTACAGAGGGGTTACAATTACATGGGCAAGATAATGAGTACATTTCTTATCAAGCATTGCAGCCTCCTCCTTTGTTTACCCTTCACATCCCTTCCCAGCCTCCCCCGCCCCCCTACCCAATCCCTCACCCCCCCTACCAAAGTTGTAAAGTTCGTTTTTGACATGACAACTTGTACTTCTCATTGTTGCAACAGGTCCACCCTTATCCTTAAACGACCTGTCTCTTTTTTAAAAATGTATTTTATATGATTTGTCTCTGCAGATCTCCCATCCACTCTATAAAGTAATGAAGTAGGGATGCTGAATTTAATTGGTGCCATCTTGACCATGTGGTGGATGATAGGGCAATGGGTTTAACTGGCACCATCTTGTCTTCATGGTTGAATCTGGGAAGTCACACTTCCCAGGTGATGGGCATCCTTGAATTCCTAGAGGCAGAGTTAGGGCCTTGTACAATAGGTTACTAGACCTGCCAGTCTTGGGTCATGAAGTCCCAAGCTCCTTGATATCCTGCTCCCTGATCTGACCCTATTTAGGCCCAGAGCACTTAGGTACCATTATGCCATGTCACATATCTCTGTGTTCGTGTTCTGTCTCCTATCTCCTGGTTTTTCTCCAGTCACCATGGTGTCCCACTTCAGTTCTCCATTGGAGTTTATCTGGTATGTTGGTATTGTTTTCTGCTCTTTCTTTCTTCCCTATTTCTCATGGCTTAGTTTTCTGACAGTGTTAAGTATATTCATGGGGCTGCTGATCTTTGAGACAGGAGTTCACCTTACAGTCACCAGCCTTTTAATAAAGACTCTTGATTTGACCTCTGAAAATATGGCTTCCCTCTTTTCTCACCGTACAACAGTATGGCTTGATAAAATACATTCACAGCAACTAAGAATAATTGAAGGCAGAGTCATGGAAGTTCACCAAAAAAGAATTTTCAAATTTGGAAAGATTTCACGTGATGTGTAAGGAAGACAAATAAGTGATTCTCAATATTTTAAGTGGGTGAGGTGTTTAAGTCACAGATCATCTCCAAGTCTGAGAAGTGAGAAAGGAAGTCAGAAAATGCACATACAGGAAGTGGCGCTGTAGCTCAAGTGGTGGAGCGCTCGCCTTGTGCTGAGGAGCTGAGGGACAGCGCCCAGGCCCAGAGTTCAAGCCCCACGACCGACAAAAAAAAAAAAGAAAATGCACATACATGTACTTAACTGACAGTTACAATTTATTTAAGTAATTTCCAGGAAGATGCTACCTGCTTTATTCCAGATTCTAAGTCTAGAGTGTTTGGGAGCCAAAAAGAAATATATATATATAAATACACAATGTTCACAAATTTATAAAGAAAGGAGTAATACATTTATTCAGATGTAACCAATTCTTAGTGGGTAATGCTCACATGTTAAGTCTTTTATATTCTTGCCTCCATTTGATTCTAACAATAGCCCTGTAGAGGGAAAATAGCTTCAATTTATACATGAAGTTCAGAGAGGTTTAGTAACTTCACACTTGATAGAGAATTTAAAACTAGGTGACTTTAGTGTGACAGAATATATTCTCTCTGTGATACCATACCACCAGTAAGTTAACATGGTGTTCAGAAAAAAAAAAGAAAATGAGCCCCTTTGTTTTGTCTTTATAATCATTGAACTTTTAAATCTAGATGTTTAGTTTTGTGTAACTCCAATCTTAAAGTTCTTAAACAATATGTCAGGAGAGATAGTTTGGTATGTGAAGCGATGAGGATGTTATGCGGGGGTGGTTTGTATTAGAATACATTTCAGACAGGTATTACACTATCCAGAATTACTGGTGTTTGAAATTGGTTCATCTACAAAATATATCTAAATTCCCTTCTAAGATGTCATTTGAACTGTAATCCAGTCAAGTCTTCCCTGCTTTAATTTCAGTTTCAATGAGATCATCCCAGGATTATCTCTGATCTAGTTTTCTGTGGATAACCATGACATATAAATAACCTTTGATAATTCTTATTTACTGAACAGATGCTGAGACAGCAAATTTTCAATCCAGCTACATTGCCTCTCAATGGTGTGCTTTCCTCTGGCATTAACAGAGATGCACTCTTATATCTTTATCACACAAGCTCTGTGAAACAGAGACTTTCTATCTTTATTTCTAAAAATGGGAGAATTTATGCAAGTCTACAAGTACAAGCAAATTACTGGGCTTCAAAAGTTTTAAACATGGTATTGCAAACATCACCATAGATCTCTAAAAACTCCAAAGAAAAACCAAAGAATGAGGGCTTTCAACTTCTCATTTTATGATCTTACTGAAGATATAGACGATAAGGAAGGGAAACAGAAGTCAAACAAGTAAAAAATTAAATTAAGAAAGTAAAATGTTAAGATCACATTTAGGATACAAGCTAAAAATTAAAATGCACAAATTTAGAATGCTAATGAACAGGCAATTACTCCATGCTTCCGTTAGTACAACTCAGTAATTCTAGTACGTTTTCATGGGATCTACCCTTCTTGGACTACTAAGTGTCTATCATAGACTTTTAGAGAGCCACGAGTGCCAATTTCTGATCTTACAAACACATTTAACAAAAAGTTGTAATTCCCAGAGATTTCATCTTCAGTTTGATGCCTGAAATTATTGAGACCTGGTTAATTCTGAATTCTACTCACAGAAAAGAGATCAAACTTCTGTGGTCTCTTCTGAGAGTCCCCCTCAGTGTGCTTCACAGAATCTGCATCTTGTGAATTCTGTTAAGCAAGAAATCATGGTATCTATTGAGCCAGTGAAATAAGACTCACAAAATAGAAACTAAAAGTTGGCCCAATGGTCTAGGGCATTAGATGAACTTCCACAGTAGCAGAGTTTCCAATAAGAAAAGAGTAAATAGCTGACTTTCCCTGTTGGTTTACTAAATAATCATGGTTTACATTCAAGTGTATTTGAGGAGTTAACCATGATACTGTTTATACTCTGTTCTCAAATTTTATGTGAAAACAACTGCGTTATAATTTTCTGAATAATCATTTGTTACCTATGTCTTTTTGTAATATACATATATATTAATTGTTATTGTAAAGGTGATGTATATAAAGGCTACAGTTACATAAGTCAGATAGTAAGAGTATATTTCTTTTCTTGGCAATATCACTGCTTCCCTCCTCTTCTCTAAATTTTTCCCTCCTGTCCCCACCCACAGTTCGTATACTTCATTTTCAACTAGTAAAGTATCACTAATCACATGAATTGATTGAGTTTCATGAAAAGATTTGAAGTAGACTGGTTTGATCAATTATGTTTGAAAGTAGAAAAGTCAATACTTAGAAAAATGAAAGGATTTACCACATAATATTTGGCAAAGAATTGGTGAGGGAAGGATTAGAAATTAGAAAAATTAGGTCATATTAGATGTATTTTGAGATAAGACTCCCAGGGCAAAAAAAATATACATACAGAAAATGTGTGTGTATAACATGTAGAATTCAGTTTTAGACACTCATTTCTTCATGTGTAACATGTAGAATATTGTGTTTATATAACAGTTACTTTTCAGATTAAAATGGCTAAATACACATAAAACACATACAACAAAAACACAAAGATTAGTATATAATGTGGCATTTTTCTTAAAAGTGGTATTGGTACAATTGTAAAATATGAAAACAGTATACCAATTTGCATTTAACTTCCATTTTTTTTTTTGGTCTGTTGTGGGTCTCAAATTCAGGCCTTGGTCACTGTCCCTGAGCATCTTTGTGCTCAAGGCTAGCGCTCTACCACTTGAGACAGAGTACCACTTCTGGTGTTTAAGTGGTTAACTAGAGTTAACTTACAAATTTTAAACAAAAAAATACTTTAGACATACACAAAAGTACTGAAAATTCTACAGTGGATACTGTTAAAAAGCCAGATTTATCAAATATATATATTACACAAGAAAACTATTGCAGATTCCTCTAAGAAACTACAATTTTCTCACTCCTTCCACAGGGGTCTCCATTATTTTGAGTTTAATGTGACCCAGTATTAAACATTTAGTTTTTTCCCACCGATTATATATATTTATAGATATAGATAGATAGATATACATATATATCTATATATATACTTTAATCTGTACAACATTGCACTCTAAAATATTCTGTCACTCAGTTTACTATTTTTGCATATTTATGCAAAATAGAGATAGGTAGATACATTTGCAGCGATAGAAATGCACTAATACATGAAATTGATTCTTTTGTTTGCCATCATCACTTTTTCATTATTTTGCATGTACATAAAATGTTCTGCATAATTGTTTATATATATATATATTGTTTATATATCTATATATATTTTTTTTTACTTTAATTTTATTTTATTTGTGAACATACTGTACAGAGGAGTTACAATTACATGGGCAGGATAATGAATACATTTCTTAACAAGCATTGCAGCCTCCTCCTCTGTTTACCCTTCACATCCCTTCCCAGCCTCCCCCCTC